>NW_024044915.1:4005774-4236426 GCF_015852505.1 Tachyglossus aculeatus | reverse complement strand
TAAAAAGTTTCTGTTTGATGTGGAGGTGGATGAGCAAACATTGAAGATTCTTGAAGAGTGGGGAAAGGTGAACTAAATGTTTTTGTAAATAGAAGATCTGGGCAGCAGAGTGAAGTATGGACTGGAATGTGGAAAGAAAGGAGGAAGGAGGTCAACAAGGAGGTTGATGCAGTAATCAAGATGGGATAGGATAAGTGCTTGGATTAATGTAACAGGATGGAGAAAAAAGGGTGGATTTTAGTGATGTCATGAAGGTTGAACTGGCAAGATTTGCTGACAGATTGCATATGTGTGTTTAATGACAAACTGAGTGTACGGTAATGTCAAGAGTATGGGCCTTTGAGCCAAGGACGATGGTGCTCTCTGTGGTAACAGGAAAGTCAGGGGGAGGACAGGGTTTGGGTGGTTCTCCTGGTTCTCTTTCTACTTGTCTGGCTGCTCCTTGGTCTCTTTCACTGTGGTCTCTATCTCCACCGTCTATCTATAGTCAGCCCCTCATAGCTCATTTCTGAATCTCCTTTTATTCTCCATTCATATCTACTCTATTCCTTCCTATAGTTTCAACTATAGTCTGTATGTGAATGACTCCCAGATTTGTCTCTCTAACCCCTCTCCTCTCCCTCTGTGCAATCTCACATTTCCTCATGCCTTCAAGACCCCCTAACACCTCAAATTTAACATTTCCAAAAGAGAAATCCTCATCTTCATTCATTCAATCATACTCTGTGTGCAAAGCACTGTACTAAGTGCTTGGGAGAGCACAATGTAACGCCTTCCCCACTGACTTTTTCATTGCAGGTAACAACACTGCTATCCTCTCTGTTCCACAAATCCATAATTAGCATTATTCTGGACTAATCTCCTTCCTTTGATTCACTTATTCAGTCAGTCACCAGATCCTAATCAGTAAGAGAATCTGAGTTCTAATTACTGCTCTGTCACATGCCTGCTTTGTAATTTCTCTGTGACTCAGTGTCCTCGACTATATAATGGAGGATCAGCACCTGACCTCCCTCCTACTCGAATTGAACTGCAAGTGGGAGAGGAACTCTGTCCAACCTGATTATCTTGTTTCTACTGCAATGTTTAATACAGTGCTCAGCAAGTAGTAAGCACTTAGCAAAATACCACAATTATTTTTAGTAGTACTATACCTCTGTGATATTACTGGGGCTTTTCAGGCCAATACAAGCAGCATGGCCTAGTGGATAGAGTATGGGAGTCAGAAGGACTTGGGTTCTAATCCCAGCTCTGTCAATTTTCTGCTGTGTGACCTTGGGCAAATCAATTAACAATAGTGATGGTATTTGTTAAGTGCTTACTATGTGCAAAGAACTGTTCTAAGCGCTGGGGGGGATACAAGGTAATCAGGTTGTCCCACATGGAGCTCACAGTTTTAATTCCCATTTTACAGATGAGGTAGCTGAGGCCCAGAGAAGTGAAGTGACCTGCCCAAAGTCACACAGCTGACAAGTGGCAGAGCTGGGATTTGAACCCACGACCTCTGACTCCCAAGCCCAGGCTCTTTACACTAAGCCACGCTGCTTCTACGTCTCTGAGCCTCAGTAACCACAACTGTAAATTGGGGATTAGATTGTGAGCCCCATGTGGTACAGGGACTGTGTCCATCCCAATTTTCTTGTATCTTCCCCAGCCCTAGTACAGTGCCTATCATATAGTAAGTGCTTAACTTAATATTCAGGCCAAAAGAACCTCTAGAGTTAATATAGGAGGATCCAGACCCAGGTCAACCTCCGTGGTGTCCTAAAGCCCTCCAGTTCTGATCTTCTAATGGAGTAATGAGGTCATCCTACTTACTGCACCCTCCACCCAGATCCTTGTTCATTCATTCAGTTCATTAGATATTTATTCGAGCACTGACTATGTGCAGAACACTGTACTAATCGCTTGGGAGAGTACAGTATAACAATAAACAAACACATTCCCTCCCCATAATGAGTTTACAATCTAGAGTGGAGGAAGACAGACGTTAATATAAATAAATAAAATACAGATATGTACATAAGTACTGTGGAGCTGTGGGGAGGAAGAACAAAGGGATCAAGTCAGGACAATGCCGAAGGTCATGACAGAAGAGGAAAGGGAGGTTTAATCAGGGAAGGCCTCTGGGTGGAGCTGTACCTTCAATTAGGGTTTGAAAGAGGGGAGAATAATTGTCTGTCTGCTACCACCTCTCAATGACTGAAGCCCAGGCATCTTCCTGAAGGTGTAGAAATCACCGGGGACTAGACTACCATCCACTTGCCCAGTTCTGGGCTATAGGAAGCTCACAGCCAAGGAGTTCCCTCCCATGTCAAACAAAAACTCCTCACTATTGGCTTCTTAGCAATCCATCACCTTGCCCCTTATTTCCTCACTTCCTTTCTCTCCTTCTTCATCCCAGCCCACACACTCCGCTCCTCTGGTGCTAGCCTTCTCACTGTGCCTCATTCTCACCTGTCCCTCCATCAAACCCTGGCCCACATCCTACCTCTGGCCCGGAATGCCCTCCCCTCAAATACACCAAGCAATCACTCTTTCCCCTTTAAAGCCCTACTGAAGACTCACCTCCTCCAAGAGGCCTTCTGAGACTAAGCCCCCCTTTTCTCAGCTCCAACTCCCTTCCACATCATTTCGACTCACTCCCCTTGCTCTTTCCCCCATCCCTGCCCCACAGCACTTATGTATGCATAAATCTATAATCTATAATTCTATTTAATTATATTAATACCTGTTTACTTTATGATGTGTATATATTTATAATTCTATTTATTCATATTGATGCCTGTTTACCTGTTTTTATGCCTGTCTCCCCCTTCTAGACTGTAAGCCCAGTGTGAGAAGGGAGTGTCTCTACTGCTGAATTGTACTTTCCAGGTTTTTAGCACGGTGTTCTATACAATAAATATGACACAATAAATGCGATTAATGAATGAATGTCAGCAGCTCCCCATTCATGAGTCTCCCTGGCAACCAGCCCATTTGCAAGAAAATATTAAATTCTGAAATCTCAGCAATATTTAATAAGTTGTTAACCAAGTACCAAATGAAAACAAATCCAGTTCAAACCACCTTTCTCTGGATCTACTACTACTTCCCCAGGACCTCAGCACTTCCTTGCAGGTATTGCGGGCCTTAAATTCTTCTCCCCATCAGGGAGAGTTTTGCTTCTCCAGAGTCCTTGCTTCAGGACTCCAAACCTTCAAGGGTCCTCTGCAATCCCTCCCTGTGTTCTGGGTATATCCAGGTCCACAGCATGAGCTCTTCCCATGTTCTGGCCTCCTAGGCACAAAGCTAGCTTCCTCGCTAACTCTCTCCCATTCCCTCTGTTTGAGTCCTACAGGAATTGGTGACAGATTGGATATTTGGTTTGAACAACAGAGTGGAATCAAGGATGATGCCAAATTTAGGGGATTATGAGACGGGGAGGGTGGTTGTGATATCTTTATGGTTGTGATATCTACAGTAAAGGGAAGTTCGGGAGAGGACAGGGTTTGGGATGAAAGATAAGGAGCTGTATTTTAGATGTGTTATCTTGATATCTTGAAAGCAGGAGGAGTTGCTAGTCTGGAAAGAGGGAGAGATCAGGTGAGGAGCTATAGATTTGAGTATCACCTGTATAGAGATGGTAGTTTAAGCCATGGGAGCAAATGAGTTCTTCAAGGAATGAATATAAATGGGAATAGAAGGGGACCAAGAATCTTCAATCTTGAGAACGCAGAAAAGCTTTAATGGAACTGAGCCTTAAACAAAACCTGCCTCACTCTGGTAGTTGTGGTTTAAGGTCACATTGTTAGTTCCAGGCTCGGGTTTTGGTAAAATTCAAAGGAGCACCATATTTACCTACCAATTCCAGAGCATTGACCCGTTGATTATGTCAAATGCTTTTCGATGGTTAATTTCTCCCCTTCTAGACTGTGAGCCCGCTGTTGGGTAGGGACCGTCTCTATATGTTGCCAACTTGTACTTTCCAAGCGCTTAGTATAGTGCTCTGCACACAGTAAGCGCTCAATAAATACGATTGAATTGAATGAATTAATCAATTAGGTGTGGATAATATGCACCCCAGCACTTAGTATAGTGCCTGGCAAGCAATAATTGCTTAACACATACCACAATTATTATTATTATTATTAATAATGATAATGATAGCATTTATTAAGCGCTTACTATGTGCAAAGAACTGTTCTAAGCGCTGGGGAGGTTACAAGGTGATCAGGTTGTCCCACGGGGGGCTCACAGTCTTAATCTCCATTTTACAGATGAGGTAACTGAGGCCCAGAGAAGTGAAGTGACTTGCACAAAGTCACACAGCTGACAACTGGCGGAGCTGGGATTTGAACCCATGACCTCTGACTCCAAAGCCCTGGCTCTTTCCACTGAGCTACGCTGCTTCTAATATTATTATTATTATTATTATTATTGTTATGTCTTGGTGCTGCTCTCATGATTTCTTCATGTATCTGTCATGCTGCTAAGATTGTATCCGCTGGGCTGGTCTTTGATCTGAAGCCACACTGTGATGTGAGTAGTGCACATTTGGTTTGCTTATCAATAATCTATTTAGAAGGAATCTGGGCAAAATCTTGTTAAATGGAAAGCAGGAAATTTCCCTCTAGTTTCTACACCCAGTTTTGTTCCATTCTCCAGTTTGAAACCTGGGTCTAGCCCTAATAAACCCAGAGTGTCACTGTCCCTGTGAGTGTTCTTCACATTGGCTGATAATGATTGAGTCCTTAACAATATGGTAATATTTTTATACTCCTAAGCCAGATATGCTTTTCCCAGTTTTTTACATCTTTCAAACATTTCATATTAATGATTACAGAAAACAGTTTTATACCATTAGAAATTCAGCAGAAGCCAATCTGTCCACTCCCACTTTCCCATCCAACTGCTTCTCAAGCATTCCAGAAGGATGGATCATTTTCTTCTAGAGAAAGAATTTCTGATTCCTTCTTCACGCAGCTGACACAGTCTGTCAGTGTTGGTTCCCAGGCAATTCATTCATTCAATCATATTTACTTAGCACTTACTGTTTGCAGAGCACTGTACTAAGAGCTGAGTAAAGTACAACAATAAACAGAATTATTCCCTGCCCACAGTGAGCTTACAGTTCTCCCTTCTCCTTTACCACAAATAGGCCCTGGCCTTCATCTCATTACCCTATTTAGCTACCACCCTACCTCCCCGCAGACTGCCATCCAGAGCACTGGAGGTTGGGGAGCACCCAAGATCTGGAGACAAGGAATTCCCCCAACCAAATTTCAGTGGACCAGTCACCACCCCAGACTCCTTGGTTTTGGCATAGTGAGGCAGGGTGGTGTGTAAGGCTCAGTCCAATTAAATATTTTCTGCATTCCCACGATTGAAGATGTAGTGCCCATTCTTCTTGCTTCTTTTCTGGGCTTGAGCCTTTTTTCTCTCCCCCATACCAATAATGATGGCTATGTGTCAAGCACTGTACTGAGTTTTGGGGTAGATACAAGCTAATGAGAGACACACCTCTCTCATTCAACCCATATATTCATTTTGTCAGTTTTCCCTTCTGTGAAAATCGCTGAAATGCACCCCTTTCTCTCCATCCAAACTACTACTAGGCTGATCCAAGCATTTATCCTATGCTACCTTTATTGCTTCATCTGCCTCCCGCCTCTCCTTTCTCCCCCAACTCCAATCATTCTTCTGCTGCACGTATCATTTCAATGAAAATCCATTCAGTCCACATCTCTTTACTCCTCAAGAATTTCCATTATTTGATCAACCATCTCTACATCAAAGACAAATGTGGCTCAGTGGAAAGAGCACGGGCTTGGAGTCAGAGGTAATAGGTTCAAATCCCGGCTCCCCACTTGTCAGCTGTGTGACTTTGGGCAAATCACTTAACTTCTCGGTGCCTGTTACCTCATCTGTAAAATGAGGATTAAGACTGTGAGCCCCATGTGGGACAACCTGATTACCTTGTATCCCCCCGTGCTTAGAACAGTGTTTTGCACATAGTTAGCACATGAATGCCATCATTATTATTACTACCATCAGCTTTATAGCACTCAATCAGCTTGGCCCCTCTTACCTTGTCTCACTCATCTCCTACTGCCCCCCACATCCTTTGCTCTTCTAACACCAGCTTGCTCACTGTACATTGATATTGTCTATCACTCCACCAACTCCTCTTGTCTGGAACACCCTTGCTGTCCATAAACGTCAGACCACAACTCTCACCACATTCAAAGCCTTATTAAGTTGACACCTCTTCCAAGAAACCTTCCATTCTTTCACCAACTTTTTCTCCTTCTGTGTCATCTGTGAACTTAGATCTTTATACTTTGTGCCACTGGTATTCACCCCACTCTTAAACCTACAGCAAGTATGTACATGTCCACAGTTTATTTATTTGTATTAATATCTTCTATCCCCCTTAAACTTCAAACTTGTAGTGGGCTGGGAATGTGACTAACAACTCTGCTGTATTATACTCTCCCAAAAGTTTAGTAAGCACTCAATAAACCATTGATTGATGGACTGATTAATTACCTGGGGAAAAACTGCAGCCCTTCAGCTTGTAGATCTTCGTAGTAGTCTGGTCAAACAAAAGCTTATAGTCTGACACAGAAGGTGTGAACTCCCATATTCAGATAAACAATGAAGTTGTCATTTCCTCTGTATTCTCATAACCACCATTCTCATTAATTAGCTCTTTTCCTTCAAGTTTGCACATCCAGGGTAGTAAGTAAGGTCTTGATAATGAAGGGGAGTGAAAAAACACATTTTCTGCTCTACTGAGGTTTACAATATAATGCAAGTATTTACAAAGAAACCAAAGGCCTTTCGTTTCCATAAAGAGTTGTGAAATATCTTTAGAGAGGAGTATCCTTCCTCCTACATTCTCAGAATCATTTTATGATTAGTTAATGTTGTCTTCAATCAATAGGCCTATCGTGCTGCCACTGGACATTGAACAAGTTTAATTTATAAATTAAAATTCATGGACAATCCAAAGGTTTTTTAAAGGTTACTTTTTCTAGCTTTTTTTTCTAAACAAGTGAAAAGAAAGAATTCCTTGGTCACACGGATTTTCCAGTTCAGAATCCAGTATGAGCTCATGGTCAAGGGTTGTGATTGGCAAGTGAAAACACAATCTCAAATCAGTCTAGTCTAGACTCTGAAAAGAATGGATTTTGTGCCAGCACAGTCCCACATTCTTCTGCTGTGGAACAAAGGCCCACATGGAAACCGTACAGATCCATTGAGACAACATATAAGCCAACATTTTCAATGGTTATTTGTCTCCAGAAAGAAGAGAGATATCATCCCTATCTTTCAAGGGCAATAGGAAGAATTATTGTTCCAGAAACAATATTTATCAGTAGACAACATCTCTATGATTAGAAAAGCATTTATTCATACATTAAACATAAAAGACATTCTGACTACATAAACCAAACAACAGGCTGCTCGCGTAATGATAATTCCTATTGTACTGTTGATGTCATATGAATTGATTCCCAAAATATTTTCTGTGTTTCAACCTTTTGCTTTGAACCAAGTGATGACCTGTAAAACAAAATAACGAAGTTAATTAAATAAAGTCAGAATTACAAAACGATACTTCTACAGCTCACATTTTCAAATATTATGAACTTTCTTTGATCCCGATTTGAAATGTGGCATGTTACAAACTTTCCTTTTGTAGCTACTCATAAAAAAGTTAGGGAAGAAGAAATGAGAAGAGGAAGAATAAAATAGCAGGGTTTGGGAGAAACAGTGAAAAGAGAGAGAAGTAGAGATAGGTTTTTAGAAGGCCATTCGGCAAATTTCTAATAATTTTAAATTGCCTCATTTGGCTTTAAATTAGAAAGATGAACCAATCGACTATACTGAGAATAAAGTGGGAATTTATAAGATAATATGAGAACACTGGAAAAAAGGTCAAAACCAAATGGGTGGGGAAAAATGAAAGTGTGGATTTTCCTTATGTCCTGGCAACAGATACTCTTTGGTCAACAAGGGTTGTGTTTGAGTGAGGAAGGAAGATACAGGAGGGAATGTTCCAAAACAGGAATGAGGCGACTTACCTGATTTGGAGTCAAATTGAACTGGAAAGCCAGCTCATTCACTTCACTTGTACTCAAGGCTTTATTGGCTTTGAAACGAGCCCACAGAGTTTCCAGCAATGGTTTGGTGATCCTGGTTCTCTCTTTATTTTGGGGAGGATTATCCACTCCACTCTCCTTTTTTCCTTCCTTTTCATTTCCAGATCTTTTTGTGGAAGAGGAGGACAGAGATTGGCCTTGTTCTATGAGAACAACTGGAGGGAAATCCAATATTACTGAAACAGAGCCATCTGTAGAAGAAGAAACAGACCCAGAAATCAGACTGATCCCAGCCCTGGGAGTAGTTTTGGCATCCATCTTTAAAAATAGAATATTCAGTAATAAAAGAGAAATTTTCAAGACTCCAAATCATTGAAAGAGCACAAAGAATAGAAAGTCTCATCAAAAGAGAGGGATATCTTCAACTAAGATGATGCTAGAGAAATCTTAAGTCATAGGATGGAATACACCAAAGATAATGACTGCAAAACTAAAGAGAGCCCAGCAGGAAAAACATCATGTAACACTGCCCACGTGTAGAGGATTAAAAATGAGAAGCAGCAGAGTTTATTGGAAAGAGCCCAGGCCTGGGAAACAGAAGACCTGATCCAGCTTCCGCCACTTGTCAGCTACGTGACCTTTTGCAAATCACTTAACTTCTCTGTGCCTCATTTACTTCGTCTGTAAAATGGAGCTTAAGACTGTGAGCCCCATATAGGACATGAACTTTGCCCTACCTGATTATCTTGTGACAACCCCAAAGCTCAGTACAGTGTCTGGCACAGAGTATGTGCTTAACAAATAGCATAAAAATTGAAGTGGGGCCATATAGAATTGAAATACAGTGAAATAAGTAAATAGAAGAAATGGGAGGAGAGAAAATGAATTGAATTACTTGGAAGCTATGTCCCTCATATAGACAGATTCATGTTCAAATTTATCACATTTTAAAATCAGTGATTCCAGTCCTCTCTTCAAAAATATTCTCCAAAAAGCTAATTAAAGTGCACTCTGTTCTCACCAAGAGAAGTTAGGGAAAAAAAATACATACAGAAATGGGAACCAAGCAAAGGTGGACAAAAATGGGGATTTGACTGAACCCAAGATCATCTCTTTCAGCAGTGCCCACGAGCTATTACCTTCTGAGCTCTGCTCTGCATCTGGAATGTCCTCCCAGAAACATTCAATATTCTGCAGAGTGTCTGGGATGTGGGACAGAAATCCAGCCTCCTGCATGCTTATCGCCTCCAAGATGAGCCTGTCCAGTTCAGTGTCCCAGTCGAAGATCGCCAAGTCAGGCTAGTTTATGGGATGAGAAAAATCAAGAGCAGAAAAAGGTGTCACTATCAGCAACAGGATCATTACCATCATTGACATTTATTGAATTTCTACAGAGCAACGTACTAAGTGAAAGACTAAGGCATAAATTTAAATAATAACCATAAAACAATAAATAAATGAGCTAGAAATACTTAAATATTAAATATTGCTAATTCATTCATTCATTCATTCAATCGTATTTATTGAGCGCTTACTGTGTACAGAGCACTGTACTAAGCGCTTGGGAAGTACAAGTTGGCAACATATAGAGACGGTCCCTACCCAACATCGGGCTCACAGTCTAGAAGACTGCTAATGACCCCATAAACTGGTTTCTCCTCCCCTTCACCTGGTTTTCCCAAAAAACATGAGTGGTTCCCCAATGGAAACGATCTGATTTTTTCTCATGAAGATTGGCTTCCTGCAAGGATTTCCAGATGTTCTTCCCATAGGATTCATCCAGGGAAGAACGTAGGCTCCCAAAACCCCTTTCAAATCCTAGATTCCCAAGATCCCACTTAATTCCTGGAATTTACCTGCGGAAGGGCTGCTGCCATGGCTTTTCAGTCAGAGAGAACCGGTGGCTTCAGTGAGCAAAGATCTATGGAGACTTACAGAGAGAAGGTCTCAATATCAGTTTTTATCTGATCCTGGGTGCACTCAATAGGAAGTCTTCAACGACTTCTCACCTTCATTGCGGCCATTTCCTAGGTTATTATCGAACACAGAAGGCGCGAACTCTCAGGGCGTAGAGCAAGAAAGGGTTTTTCTTCTCCTTGGAGTCTCAGAATCATTACCGCTAATTAGAGGTGGTTTTTTAGTGTATTCTAAGCTTCCGGTAGAGAATCGAAAGACTAAACGTGTCAATCTTTAAAATATCTAAAGAAAGTTTGACAAAATAATAAAGATCCAGTTTTTTTGTTGGTGGGTTTTGTTGCTTTTTTTTAACCCCAAGGAAGGTGTGACAGTTTCCAGTTCTGTAAACAGCGAAAGGAGTTTACCTCTCATGCATTCTCAGAACAATCATAATCATCATTCAACCTGGCATACTGTCGCGAGAAAGAGAAAAAGTCATTCCAAACTTCTGAATCCAGGTAGGGTTGCTTGGAATTGAGTGGGGTGGCAGGACTGGAAATATCAGGGAATATCAGGGAATTGGGTGGACACATGAGAATTCCATTCGGGCCCCAGTCCAGTGAAACATCTCAGAGGGACAGGCTTGAAAAGGAGCAGCTCCCTCTGAAGAGTGTGTGATCGAGAATTTCCAATTCAATCAGTCGTCTCTGCACCCCAGAATCAGATAAGGCCAGGGATGGTTAGGAAAGGATTTTGAGGCATACATATGCATTTATTTGTACTGAGCACCCAAGTCCCAATTAAGTGGTCTGGGAACATTTGGCATCATAATTATCACCTACTACTTTCGGGGACACAAATAACTCACTACCGAGCTGCTGGGGCTGAGAGATAGTCATTGCACAGAGGACTAAGCCCTGGTCAGCCAGGCCAGAGACACCTGACATCGTAACCATGTCTCTGTCAACAGAGACATAGAGAACCCATTCCTAGCTGCTGAATCCAAAAATCAGCTTCATCATAAACCGTCCTGTTACCACTCTGCATCCTAAATTACCCAATGAAGAACACATAATAGGTGTAGCTCTCTGACAAAGTGGGGAGAAACCCTTCTTACAAATCAACAGCTGCCTGTTTGTCCGTCATTACAGACATCTGTTTATTGCTCACGAATCGCCTTACTCTCAAGGATCTGACTATGTGGGTTCATTCTCACCCAGCCGAAATGATTTGTATTCAATCCCACAGTTAATCGCCAAAAGCACTGGATTAAGCCTCTACTACTATGAGGATCTCATATAAACCATTTCAACCTCTTGGACCTCTCAATATCTCTTCAATCCCCTCCTCTAATCACCTCATTCCTGTCCTTCTTTCCCACCACCGCCTAACATTCTCCTCCCTTGACTCTCCTTCCCCACAAATCAGCTCATTCCCATCAAAAGCCCCCTACCTCTCGAACCGTCCCCTCCTCTATTCCCAACCCGACAACCTCAGTCAACCCCTGTCCCATCATGTTACGCTTGAACTGCTCCTTCTCATCATCCATGAAACCTGGCTCTCCCCAGATGACACTGCACTCTCTCACAGGGGGCTTAATTTTCTCCCACTTCCAGAGTTTCACTGAGAAAAGGATGGAGTCAGATTCCTTTCTTTAGTATTTATAAAGTGCCTAATGTGAGCAGAGCACTGTACTAAGCGCTGGGAGAGAGTATGTTCTTAGAGTGTAAGAGGGTAGAAGGGACTAGAGAAAACATAAGGAATAATGAGGCACTAAAGTACAATGCAAATACACAAAATATAAATAAAAATGAGCCTGATGCTGTGCTTAGAGGAACAGAATGTCAGAATGTCCTTCAAGGCCCACCCATAGCCACTGTGACCACTAGAGCAGCCACCAGCTTTTTCCAGGGTTTATAGGAGCCTGTTGTCGTATGTTTTTTTGTTTTCCTGGTTTCCAGCAAATCAAACTGGGAGGCAGTGGTGGAAAGTGGTGGAGACTTCTGGATGGATTGGATGAGGGCAGGTGTCAGTTCCTGGTGAGGCAGCATGGCTCTCCGGTGGAGGGGACCCATGGAGCATCTTTTACCCTAGACCCATTGGCCATGGAACATGTTGGAAGCAGGTTCTAGATGGCAGGAGGGAAGGTGGCAGTTACCGTGGATACTTTCTCCAGCAGCCTCCTTCCCCGCAAATGCCACTTTTGCACCATCCCAATACCCTTTTTTATCCCTCTCCACCACTTTTCCTTTGAGACCTATATTATCAGTGTTTATCACATACTCCGATTACTGTTTGCCACCATCTACCACCTTCCAGGCCCCATTTTCAAATTTCTGAACCATTTTGATCCCTTTCTCAGTTTCTTCCTCTCTTTCTCAATCAATGGGGTTTCATGGTTGGGAGATGCTGTCTGATAGGAACTTTGAGGCATCTGACTGGGACTCCAGGATAAACCCAATAGATGACCGTTCCCAGAAAAACAACCTCTCACTTCTCTTCCGTCTTCCCATTTACAGGACATTTGGAATAGAAGCATTAGGCTGAATCATTTCCTGAGCAAGGTTTCAGAAAAGAATCTCGAATAATCCCATTACGTATAAGGTGGGGAGTTGCCCTCTGGATAGCCACTGCAAACTCATAAAGGCTCCCAGCAGTGATTAACAGGGAGGGCTGGGGCAGAGAGAATATATGGTTCTATAAACTCTGTGGCATTGTACCCATCAAGGGTTGTAATACAGTGTTGGGCAGTAAGTGTTCAATGAATACCATTAATTAATTGAATGATTGATATGCTATAATCAGTATCCTGAGATGTAACATCTTTGTCCAATGTGAATAGCAATCGTGTGACTTCAAACCTTTGAAGCTGTAAATCAATCAATGATTTTTATTGGGCACTTACTCTAGGCAAAGCGGTGTACTGAGCACTTGAGAGAGTACAATAGAAGCAACGTGGGTCAGTGGAAAGAGCACGGGCTTGAGGGACAGAGGTCATGGGTTCTAATCCCAGGTCCATCACTTCTCAGCTGTGGGACTTTGGCCAAATCACTTAACTTCTCTATGCCTCAGTTACCTCATGAGTAAAATGGGGATTAAGACTGTGAGACCCACGTGGGACAACTTTTAAAATAAGTATCTGTCAAGCACTTACGATGTGCCAAACACCATTCTAAATGCTGGTTGAAGCAATACAGAGGTAATCAGGTTTTCCCACTTGGGGCTCACAGTTTTAATCTCCATTTCAGAGATGAGGTAACTCAGGGCACAGAGAAGTTAAGTGACTTGCCCAAAGTCAACACAGCTGAGAAGTGGTGGAGCCGGGATTAGAACCCATGAACCTCTGACTTCCATGCCCATGGGTCCTTTCACTGAGCCAACGCTACTTCTCTGACAACCCCCTCCAGTCTGGCTTCTTGTCCCCTACATTCCACGGAAACTTGCCCTCTCAAAAGGTCACCAATGACCTCCCTGCTTGCCCAAATCCAACGGCTCATACTCTGTCCTAATCCTCCTCGACCTCGTCAGCTGCCTTCGACACTGTGGACCACCCCCTTCTCCTCAACACGCTATCTGACCTTGGCTTCACAGAAACTGTCCTCTCCTGGTTCTCCTCTTACTCTCTCCGTCGTTCATTCTCAGTCTCTTTTTGCAGGCTCCTCCTCCGCACTCCCATCCCTTACTGTGGGTGTTTCCCCAGAGTTTCAGTGCTTGGTCCCCCTTCTGTTCTCGATCTTACAACTCACTCCCTTGGTGACCTCATTCGCTCCCCACGGCATTCAACCTATCATCTCTACGCTGATGGACACCCAGGATCTACATCTCTGCCCCTAGCTCTCTCCCCCTCCTCGTCCAGGCACTTCGCATTCTCCTACTGCCTTCAGGACATCTCCATCTGGTCATGTCTGCGCCCGCCACCTAAACTCAACATGTCCAAAGACCTGAACTCCTTGTCTCCATCCCAAACCCTGCCCCTCTCCCTGACTTTCCCATCTCTGTTGAAGGCACTACCATCCTTCCCGTCTCACAAGCCCGCAACCATTGGTGTCATCCTGGAACTCGGCTCTCTCATTCACCTCTCACATCCCAAGCCGTCACCCAAAACCTGCCGGGCCTCAGCCTCCGCAACATTGCCAAGATCATCAATCATCATCATCATCAATCGTATTTATTGAGCGCTTACTATGTGCAGAGCACTGTACCTAAGCGCTTGGAAGTACAAATTGGCAACATATAGAGACAGTCCCTACCCAATCAGTGGGCTCACAGTCTAAAAGGGGGGAGATAGAGACCAAACATACTAACAAAATAAATAAATAGAATAGATATGTACAAATAAATTAAATAAATAAAAAGAGTAAAAAAATATGTAAAAACATATATACATATATACAGGTGCTGTGTGGGGAAGGGAGGGAAGGTAAGATGGGGGGGGGATGGAGAGGGGGACGAGGGGGAGAGGAAGGAAGGGGGCTCAGTCTGGGAAGGCCCCTACTGTAGGAGGTGAGCTCTCAGCAGGGCCTTGTGAAGGGGAGGAAGAGAGCTAGCTTGGCGGATGGGCAGAGGGAGGGCATTCCGTTGGGGCCATCCCTTTCCTCACCATCCAAACCCACTCCAAACGGGGAGGGAGTAGGGGAAAAGAACTCCGCCCTTTCCTCTCCATCCAAACACGCCTACCCTGCTTGTTCAAGCCCTCTTCATCCCTATCCCGTTCTGGACTACTGCATCAGCCTTCTCTCTGATCTCCCATCCCTCGTGTCTCTCCCCACTTCAATCAATACTTCATGCTGCCTGCCCAGATTGTCTTTGTCCCAGAAACGCTCTGGGCTCATGTTACTCCCCCTCCTCAAAAATCTCCAGTGGCTACCAATCAATCTGCGCATCAGGCAGAAATCTCCTCACCCTCGGTTTCAAGGCTCTCCATCACCTTGCCCCCCTCCTACCTCACCTCCCTTCTCTCCTTCTACAGCCCACCCCGCACCCTCCACTTCTCTGCCGCTAATCTCCTCACCGTACCTCGTTCTCGCCTGTCCCGCCATCGACCCCCGGCCCACGTCATCCCCCCGGGCCTGGAATGCCCCTCCCTCTGCCCACCCGCCAAGCTAGCTCTCTTCCTCCCTTCAAGCCCTACTGAGAGCTCACCTCCTCCAGGAGGCCTTCCCAGACTGGGGCCCCTTCCTTCCTCTCCCCCCTCCGTCCCCTTCTCCATCCTCCCCATATTACCTCCTTCCCTTCCCCTCAGCACCTGTATATATGTATATATGTTTGTACATATTTATTACTCTATTTATTTATCTATTTATTTATTATACTTGTACATATCTATTTCATTTATTTTATTTTGTTTGTATGTTTGGTTTTGTTCTCTGTCTCCCCCTTTTAGACTGTGAGCCCACTGTTGGGTAGGGACTGTCTCTATATGTTGCCAACTTGTACTTCCCAAGCGCTTAGTACAGTGCTCTGCACACAATAAGCGCTCAATAAATACGATTGATGATGATGATGAACTTGATTACCGTGTATCTCCCCCAGTGCTTATAACAGTGCTTGGCACATGGTATGCGCTCAAGTAATACCATCATTTACAACAGAGTTGGTAGGCACATTCCCTGCTTAAAATGAGTTTATAGTATGAGGGGGGAGATAGACATTGATATAAATAAACTGTAGCTAGGTACATAAATGCTATGGAGCTGTGGGAGAGGTGAATATCAAGTGCTGAAAGAGTACAGGTGAGGGAGGCAGCATGGCCTAACAGAGCATGGGACTAGGATTCAGAAGAACTTGAGTTCGAACTACAGCTCCAACACTTGTCAGCTGTGTGACCTTGGGCAAGTCACCTGACGTCTATGTGCCTATAAGCCTGTTAGTCCCAAGAGGGACAGAGATTGTGTCTGACCTGTCTTCGTTGTATTTGCCCCACTGCTTAGAAGAGTGCTTGGCACATAGTGACCTCTTAAAAATACCACAATTATCTTTATTATTATAGATCCAAGAATTTAGAGACCACAGAACAGGGAGGGAGTAGGGGAAAAGTTGGCTTAATAGAGGGAGATCTCTTGGAGGGGGACTGATTTTAATAAGAGTTGGAACATGGGGAGAGTTGTCCTGTGTCAGATATAAAAGAGAAGGAGTTCTAGGCCAAAGGGTAAGTGATTGGTGTTGAGATAGTTGAGAGAGATGTAGAGTGAGCAAGTTGGCATTAAAGAAATGAAGAATGTGGACTTGGGTTGGAAATTAGTTGCGGTTGGAATTCAGCAAGGTTCCAAAATCAACGGTAAGAACTTTACGTTTTATGTACGTCATGGGTCCGTCTCTGATTTTCACTTCCCCTGACTTTCAGGCACTCAAGTTAACGAGCCCGTCTCAGGGATTCATCTCCTGCTATTTTCAGGCATTCAATGACAAGTTCAAAGTGAAACCAAACCACCACTGTTGGGAGACCCAAGAATGATATGGTAATTTGCATAATACATCACAGAAAGAGATTGAGCAGAATTAGTTGTTGGTGTCCAAAGAGAACCATCAGTGAAGGGGCACAGGAAGGAGGTGTGTCCTTTGAAGAATGAGCTTGCAGCTATTCTTAGTTGGTCTTGGTCTTCCTCCTTAAAGTAGGATATGAAATCTCCAATTCCAACAAGGGTTCTGGCTTCTTTTGGCCTTGGGTTTTTTGATCACAGCTTTTTTTTCTGAACACCTTCCTTCTTTTTCATTTCTTACTACATTAACTTTTTCTTTTCTTCCATCAAACTTTACTCTTCTTGTGTTCCTCTGCCAGAATGAACATACATAATCTGAAGGAACAGGGTACGGGAACCAAAGCCAAGGGTATAAAACAGATCAGGAGTGGCAATATAATTTATTAAACACCACTATGTGAAATGCACCATAGTAATTATTTGGGCCCCTCTTAACATCGCACCTGGAGACTTCCCAATACTCTACTAGTCTTGGCTATGGGTGGGAGAGCCAAGCAGAGGCATAACTATTCCATTCCTAGTTTGGGCAGTGGCTAGCAAGTGGAAGGCAATCTGCTAGAAGTCAAAACTAATCTGTGCTAGGCAGCAGCGGCGTGGGAGAGAGTCAAGGGTGGAGACTCAAGTTTACTATGTGGAAGAAGGCAATGGTAAAGAACTTCCATATGTTGACCAAGAAACCTCTATGGATGTGCTACCAGAATGATTGCAGGTAGCCGTAGGGCATTCCGACAGAGATGTGTCCATGGAGTCGCTATGGATCAGAGACGACTTGACAGCATAAGAAAAGGCAAATAATTGCTAGAGAAGCCGTTATCTAGATCATTCACTTAATAAATCAGTCTAGAAATCAATGGTATTTATTGAGCCCTAACTGCAAACAGAGATCTGTACTAAGCACAAGGGAGAGTACAATAGAGTTGGAAGACATGATCACTGCCCATGGAGGAGCTTAGAATCTAGTAGAAGAGCTTCCAATCCATTAGTCTGTGGGACCATTACTGGAAATAGAATGTGGGTAAACCACTGATCTAATGTAGAATGGCATTGCTGATGATTTTGTGTTATTTCGCCTTAAAAAACAAACTTTTATTTTCTCCCACAAACTTACTCTGTAAAGCCTTACTCTAAAGAAGCAGCATGGCCAAGTGGAAAGAGTATGGGCCTAGGAGTTTAAGGACCTGGGTTCTAAATCCGGCATTCCCACTTGTCTGCTGTATGACCTTGGGCAATCACTTAACTTCTCTGGGCCTCAGTTATCTCATCTGGAGATTAATACTGTGAGCCCTGTCCACCCAGTTATCTCGGAGAAGCAGCAAGGTGTGAGAGGCAGCAAGGCGTAGGCAGCAAGGTGTAGTGAATAGAGCATGAGTCTGGGAGTCAGAAGTTCATAGGTTTAAATACTGGCTCTACCACTTGTCTCTTGTGTAATCTTGGAGGAGTCACATCATTCATTCAATCGTATTTATTGACCACTTACTGTGTGCAGAGCACTGTACTAAGCACTTGGGAAGTACAAGTTGGCAACATAGGTCATGGGTTCAAGTTCTGGCTCCGCCAATTGTCAGCTGCATGACTTTGGGCAAAAGCCTCAGTTACTTCATCTGTAAAATGGGGAATAACACTGTGAGCCCCCCCGTGGGACAATCTGAGCACCTTGTAACCTCCCCAGCTCTTAGAACAGTGCTTTGCACACAGTAAGTGCTTAATAACTGCCATCATCATCATTATTATTATATGGAGACGGTCCCTACCCAGCAACGGGCTCATAGTCTAGAAGGGGAAAACGGACAACAAAACAAAACAAGGAGACAGGTGTAGAAACAGTCAGAATAAATAGAATTATAGCTATATGCACATCATTAATATAATAAATTGAGTAGTGAATATGTACAAGTGAAATAGAGTAATAAACATATACAAATATATACAAGTGCTGTGGGTCGGGGAAGGGGGTAGAGCAAAGGGAGGGAGGGGGGGCTATGGGGAGGGGAGGAGGAGAGGAAAAGGGAGCTCAATCTGAGAAGCCCTCCTGGAGGAGGTGAGCTCTCAGTAGGGCTTTGAAGGGAGGAAGAGAGGTAGGTTGGCAGATGTGTGGAGAGAGGGCATTCCACACTTTTCCATCACTACTGGTATAACTCCTGCTTCCAGCTGCTTTCATTCATTCATTCATTCATTCGTTCACTCATTCATTCAATCATATTTATTGAGCATTTACCGTGCATTTACTTTCCAAGCACTGTATTAAGCGCTTGGAAAGTAAAATTCGGAAACAAATAGAAACAATCCCTACCCACAACGGGCTCACAGTCTAGAAAAGGGGAGACAGACACAAAACAAAACAAGTAGACAGGCATCAATAGTATCAATATAAATAAATAGAATTATAGATATATACACAACGTTAATAAAATTAATAGAATAATAAATATGTACATATATACACGTGTGCTGTGAGCTGGGGAGGGGCTTAGAACAGGGAGAGGGAGTCAGGGTGATGCGGAGGGGAGGAGGAGCAGAGGAAAAGCGGGGCCCAGTCTGGGTATGCCTCCTGGAGGAGATGAGCTTTCAGGAGGGCCTTGAAGCTCGCATCTCCTCCTGCCTTCAGGACATCTCCATCTGGATGTCTGCCCGCCACCTAAAACTCAACATGTCCAAGACTGAACTCCTTGTCTTTCCTCCCAAACCCTGCCCTCTCCCTGACTTTCCCATCTCTGTTGATGGCACTACCATCCTTCCTGTCTCCCCAGCCCGCAACCTTGGTGTCAGCCTCCATTCCGCTCCCTCATTCACCCCTCACATCCAAGCCATCACCAAAACCTGCCGGGCTCAGCTCCGCAACATTGCCAAAGACCCGCCCTTTCCTCTCCATCCAAACCGCTACCCTGCTCGTTAAAGCTCTCATCCTATCCTGTCTGGACTACTCTATCAGCCTTCTCTCTGATTTCCCATCCTCATGTCTCTCCCCACTTCAATCCATACTTCATGCTGCTGCCCGGATTGTCTTTGTCCAGAAACTCTCTGGGCATGTTACTCCCCTCTTCAAAAATCTCCAGTGGCTACCAATCAATCTGCACATCAGGCAGAATCTCCTCACCCTCGGCTTCAAGGCTCTCAATCACCTCTCCCCCTCCTACTTCACCTCCCTTCTCTCCTTCTACAGCCCACCCCGCACCCTCCGCTCCTCTGCCGCTAATCTCCTCATTGTGCCACGTTCTCGCCTGTCCCGCCATCGACCCCCGGCCCACGTCATCCCCCGGGCCTGGAATGCCCTCCCTCTTCCCATCCGCCAAGCTAGCTCTGTTCCTCCCTTCAAGGCCCTACTGAGAGCTCACCTCCTCCAGGAGGCCTTCCCAGACTGAGCCGCTTCCTTCCTCTCCCCCTCGTCCCCCTCTCCAACCCCCCATCTTATCTCCTTCCCTTCCCCACAGCACCTGTATATATGTATATATGTTTGTACATATTTATTACTCTATTTATTTACTTATTTATTTTACTTGTGCATATCTATTCTATTTATATTATTTTGTTAGTATGTTTGGTATTGTTCTCTGTCTCCCCCTTTTTGACTGTAAGCCCACTGTTGGGTAGGGACTGTCTCTATATGTTGCCAACTTGCACTTCCCAAGCGCTTAGTACAGTGCTCTGCACACAGTAAGCGGTCAATAAATACAATTGGTTGATTGATTGAAGGAGCTTTAGATTCTCATTTAAAGGATTGAAATGTTTGGGCTGTGTTATAGTGGGTAAATGAAGAGTTCAGTTTGCCATAGACGCCCGGGACTCTGTACCCGAGAGGCCCGCCCGCCCGCCTGCCATCACACGGCGCGGCCTTGCTGCTCCCGGAAGGATCCTCTCCTAAGGGCGCCGCCATAGACGCCCGGGACTCCGTTCCCGAGAGGCCCGCCCGCCCGCCCGCCATCACACGCCGCGGCCTTGCTGCTCCCGGAAGGATCCTCTCCTCAGAGCGCCGCCATAGACGCCAGGGACTTCGTTCCCGAGAGGCCCACCCGCCTGCCCGCCATCACACGGCGCGGCCTTGCTGCTTCCGGAAGGAGCCTCTCCTCAGAGCGCTGCCATAGACGCCCGGGACTCCGTTCCCTAGAGGCCTGACGGCCCGCCATCACACCGCGCGGCCTTTCTGCTCCCGGAAGGCTCCCCTCCTCAGAGCGCCCCCATACGCTCCCCCTGCTTCCACCCCCCCCCCCCACTTAAGCGACCTTCCTTAAAGTGCCCCCCATCCCCGCCTTCTCGGACCGGTCCTGACTGACTCTTCCCCCCCCACCCCGGGAAAAAGGCCCTTGTTAACACCATGTTACATTAACGACAACCTCATTCGCACCTCCTCAGCCCTCCCATGCTAGTTGGCTGTTCGCTCCTCTCCCCAGGTATTTCTGCTCCCTGACCCCCCTTAACAGGCCCACCCTACTCCAGCACATAATAGTTTGTATCTGATCTCTGTGCCATCATTATCTGCCAATTTTATTATTGCCATAGCATATTGATTGTTTAACTACACCCTGTGATGCCATCACCTACTTATATCATTGCTACTATTTTATTGCTTCTGCATCTCAATTGTTAACCTCCCGCGGTACTGTCACTCGCCCTGCTGACCTCACCATGAACTTTCAGTTCCCTTGCTCCCAACTGCCATTCCCATTCCTCACCTTCTCCTTCCCCTCTACCACCCATCTTTTTCCCTCCCTCTCACCCACCAAGACCACTCCCCTCACCCCCTACCAAGGATCCCTCTGTACCAGCGCCAGTCCTCCACTCCTCCTCCACTCCTCCCTCCCGGCCCCCTCCCTCCCCTTCTCCCCGCCCCCACCCCATCCCAGTTGTACTTTCCCATCGCCACCCCTCTTCCCACTCTCCCCGCCCAGGCCCCCTCCAACTCATCACAATCCAACCCCTCCCCACCCCTCGCACCCTTCCCCCTCCCTCCCCTCCCTCGACAGCTGCTGCCAAGTGTGGCCTCTGGAACCTCCGCTCCGTTTTAAGTAAGATCCCTTTCATCCTGGACCTATTCCTTTCCAGCTCTCTACTCCCCCTCGCCCTAACTGAAACATGGCTGTCTCCAGACGACACGGTCTCTTCTGCTGCTCTCTCCAGTGGAGGCTTCTTCTTCTTCCACTCCCCCAGACTCACCGGAAAAGGAGGAGGTGTCAGTTTCCTTCTTGCCCCCCAATGTCGCTTTGCACTATCCCTCCTCCCCCTTCCCTTTCCTTCCCTTCCTTTGAAGTCCACATTATTCGCCTCTACCACCCCCTCCAGATTCTTGTAGCGGTCATCTACCACCCTCCCGGCCCCACTTCCAACTTCTTTTACGACTTTGACCCCTTCCTCACCTTCCTTCTCTCCTTCTCCATGCCCACTCTGATCCTTGGAGATTTTAACATGCACATGGATATCCCTGATGACTCCTCTGCCGCCCGCCTTCTATCTCTCCTCGACACTGCCAACCTCTTCCTCCACCCCACCTCACCCACTCACAACTTGGTCATACCCTCGACCTCATCATCTCCCATCGCTGCACTGTGTCCACTCTCACCAACTCTGAAATCCCTCTCTCTGATTATAATCTTCTCACCTGCCTCCTCATTCACACTCCTTTCCCCTGTAAATCCATATTACTCCCACACAGAGATCTCTGCTCTCTTGACCCCATCCATCTTTCAGAGCGCCTCACACCCCACCTCGCTGCCCTGTCCTCACTACCCAGTCTTGATGATCAGATTACTGCTCTCAACTCTACCCTTTCTACTCAGCTAGACTCACTCGCTCCACTTTCCCTTCGCCGCTCTCGTACAGCCCTGGATCACAGCCCTGAATCACTGCCACTGTCCGCCTCCTTCGCTCTTATGCTCGAGCTGCCGAACGCTGCTGGCAAAAGTCTACACCATGCCAACCTCGTTCACTTCAACTTTATCCTTTCCTGCCTTAACGCAGCCCTCTCCTCTGCCAGACAAAACTGTTTCTCCTCCCTTATTGACACCCATGCCCATCACCCTGCCAGATCTTCCGTACATTCAACTCCCTTCTCAGGCCCCCGGTTTCTTCCCCTCCTCCTTCCCTCACCCCCAAAGATCTGTCCTCCTACGTCATTAACAAAATTAAATCCATCAGGTCCGACCTCCCCAAAGTCACTTCCCCCCTCCTTCTCCAACCCCCCGGCTCTCAACATTCTCTGCTACTCTCCCATCCTTCCCAGCAGTATCCTCAGAGGAGCTCTCCTCCCTCCTCTTCAGTGCTACTCCGGCCACATGTGCTTCTGACCCCATTCCTTCTCATCTCATGAAATCTCTTGCTCCATCCCTTCTCCCCTCCTTAACCTCCATCTTCAATCGCTCACTCTCCACTGGTTCCTTCCCCTCTGCCTTCAAACATGCCCATGTCTCTCCCATCCTAAAAAAACCCTCTCTTGACCCGACCTCACCTTCTAGTTATCGCCCCATCTCCCTCCTACCATTCCTTTCCAAACTCCTTGAACGAGTTGTCTACACGCGCTGCCTCGAATTCTTCAACAACAACAATCTCCTCGACCCCCTCCAGTCTGGCTTCCGTCCCCTACATTCCACGGAAACTGCCCTCTCAAAGGTCACCAATGACCTCCTGCTTGCCAAATCCAACGGCTCATACTCTGTCCTAATCCTCCTCGACCTCTCAGCTGCCTTCGACACTGTGGACCACTCCCTTCTCCTCAACACGCTATCTGACCTTGGCTTCACAGACTCCGTCCTCTCCTGGTTCACCTCTTATCTCTCCGGTCGTTCATTCTCAGTCTCTTTTGCAGGCTCCTCCTCCCCCTCCCATCCCCTTACTGTGGGGGTTCCCCAAGGTTCAGTGCTTGGTCCCCTTCTGTTCTCGATCTACACGCACTCCCTTGGTGACCTCATTCGCTCCCACGGCTTCAACTATCATCTCTATGCTGATGACACCCAGATCTACATCTCTGCCCCTGCTCTCTCCCCCTCTCTCCAGGCTCGCATCTCCTCCTGCCTTCAGGACATCTCCATCTGGATGTCTGCCAACCACCTAAAACTCAACATGTCCAAGACTGAACTCCTTGTTTTCCCTCTCAAACCCTGCCCTCTCCCCGACTTTCCCATCTCTATTGACGGCACTACCATCCTTCCCGTCTCACAAGCCCGCAACCTTGGTGTCATCCTGGACTCGGCTCCCTCTTTCACCCCTCACATCCAAGCCGTCACCAAAACCTGCTGGTCTCAGCTCCGCAACATTGCCAAGATTCGCCCTTTTCTCTCCATCCAAACCGCTACCCTGCTCGTTCAAGCTCTCATCCTATCCCGTCTGGACTACTGCATCAGCCTTCTCTCTGATCTCCCATCCTCGTGTCTCTCCCCACTTCAATCCATACTTCATGCTGCTGCCCGGATTATCTTTGTCCAGAAACGCTCTGGGCATATTACTCCCCTCCTCAAATATCTCCAGTGGCTACCAATCAATCTGCGCATCAGGCAGAAATTCCTCACCCTCGGCTTCAAGGCTGTCCATCACCTCGCCCCCTCCTACCTCACCTCCTTTCTCTCCTTCTACAGCCCACCCAGCACCCTCGGCTCCTCTGCCGCTAATCTCCTCACCGTACCTCGTTCTCGCCTGCCCCGCCATCGACCCCTGGCCCACGTCATCCCCCGGGCCTGGAATGCCCTCCCTCTGCCCATCTGCCAAGCTAGCTCTCTTCCTCCCTTCAAGGCCCTACTGAGAGCTCACCTGCTCCAGGAGGCCTTTCCAGACTGAGCCCCTTCCTTCCTCTCCCCCTCGTCCCCCTCTCCACCCCCACATCTTACCTCCTTCCCTTCCTCGCAGCACCTGTATATATGTATATATGTTTGTACATATTTATTACTCGATTTATTTATTTATTTATTGTACTTGTACATATCTACTCTATTTATTTTATTTTGTTAGCATGTTTAGTTTTGTCTCCCCCTTTTAGACTGTGAGCCCACTGTTAGGTAGGGACTGTCTCTATATGTTGCCAATTTGTACTTCCCAAGCGCTTAGTACAGTGCTCTGCACACAGTAAGCGCTCAATAAATACGATTGATGATGATGATGATGAGGCCTGCATCCTACTCCTCTGAAGCAGGGAAGAAGCAGAGGAATCGGCATGATCATTTCATCAACCATTTTCAGTGAAGTCACATTTACCTCCTGGGCCTCTAGTAATTCCTTGTTAGCCAGCTGGATTTACCATTTATATTTAATAAAAAATCACTCACTCTGGTTCTCCAATATTCCGATTTTCATTCATCGTATCCACTTTAAATTTCTGTCTCCATCATGGCTCCTTGTATCCAGCAAAAGTTCTCTGAAATTCTAATGCGATAAAACAAATGCAAATCCATGTCTGGAGACTCCATTAACGCCTTATTAACTTTATTTTTTAAAATTTCTTGCCCTCCCAACCCTGACCCAATCCTGGTCTCTGTAGGGTGCTACGGATGGGCCTGGGACAGGGAGAGCTGAGAAAGAGCTATGCAGCAGATTCAGGGACGGGAAGAGAAGGATGGACAAGATTTTATTTTTAAATGCCCATAAAAGAGGCTCTTTTCCAGAATGTTCTTGTCCTTGAATGGATAAATCACTGAGAAAGTGAATTAAAACACCGTAAGGCTAGTCAATAGCTGAGGAGAATTTTCCTTCATATTTAGTAAAACCCAAAGCATACTTCATTGTCTCCCATAGAGGAGGATAAAAAGATTTATCAGGGCAACAGCTTTCTTGGTTGCTCTGACCTCAGATATAGCTCTTTTGGGATTCGTTAAATTTGTGAAGACACTGGAATTGTCTTTGGTGTCCATAAAGAGCAAGCACTTTATGTCTACTGGGTAAACCCATGAGTCCTACAAGAGTAAAACAGCTTTAATATGGTGGTTTCTGTGCTAATTGGGATACTTGAAGATCAAAAGTGATTTGTATTCTGTTTCTTTTTCCAGGGACTGTCAAGGATATCAGGGCAATGACATCTATTAGGAGATTGAGGATCCAGAAAAGGAGATGAGAGGGGAGGGTGCCCTGAGTAATTTAAGTTTGAGCCCTTCTAATCAGAAGGAGCTTGGACCTTTGATTATGGCTTGGAAGAACACACTCAGGGGGCAGGTGGTGCAGACAACAAGGTTCCAGGCCACTCATACAGGTAAAAAAGGATTGTGCAATGGTATCATCCAAGTGGTTCCTCAACCCCAAAATTGACAAGGCATCTGGGATTCCCCCATTGAGAAAAATTATGGCGTTGGACAGGGTTGAGTGGGTGTGAATAAAAGTCTGAAAGGCTTAATTGGTAGCTGATAGAGGCAATGCAGATGAAAAGTAAAAGGAGGAGGTATTCCCTGAGACCCCAATGCAGGCGTTTTAGCAGAATCACAATCCTGAAGAACAGCTCACTAGTGTCCATTCACATAGATTCTCAGCCCGAACCAGAACAGGCTTCAGGGAAATTGCAACCTTTGGGATGAATTGAGAGTCAGAAAGGGAAAGAGAAAGAGAGATTGAGGGAAAGAGTGGGAGAGAAAGTGAATGCACTTTATCACTCTGAAGGCAGGTCAAAAAAAATAAATTCAAAATTCAGTCTTGCTAATTTTTCATCATTTGGTCACAAATATCATCATTTTGTTCCAGTTCCACAACGAAGGGCTGGAAAATATGGGGCTCAGTGAATGTGAGGATGATAATGACCTTCTACATAAGCTGTGTTGGCCACATTACGAGGCAAAACCCAGCGTCCCAGCTACAGGCACAGAGGTAGCAGCTGGTGACAAGTTGTGTGGGGCTCCAGTTTCTCCCAGGTCTAGGATATGAGTGAATGGCATCCACTCTAGAAGAGGGAGGATAAAGGAGGTTCCAGCCTCCCAGGGTTTGGGCTATTGGTAAAAATAGGAGTGGGCATGCTCACCACTGAGAGAGCTCAAGCTGCTCCTGACATAGGGTGAATCTCTCATCATATCCCGACTGGATTACTGCATCAGCATCCTTTCTGGTCCTCCATCCTCCTGTTCCTCCCCACTTCAGTCTATACTTCACTCCGCTGATTATCTTTCTACAGAAACACACTGGGCATGTCACCCGCCCCCCCTCAAAAATGTCTAGTGGTTACCTATCAACCATCGCATGAAGCAAAAACTCACTATTGGCTTCAAAGCTCTCCATCCCCTTGCCCCCTCCTACCTCACCTCCCTTCTCTCCTTCTACAGCCCAGCCTGTGCCCTAAGCTTCTCTGTCACAAACCTCCTCACTGTTCCTCGTTCTCGCCTGTCCTGCCATCGACACCTGGCCCACGACCTACCTCTGGCCTGGAATGCCCTCCCTCCTCACATCTGCCAAACTAGCTCTCTTCCCCACTTCAAAGCCCTAATGAGAGCTCACCTCCTCCAGAAGGCTTTCCCAGAATGAGCCCCCTTTTCCTCTGCTCCTCCCCCACTCCCCATCACTCTGACTCCCTCCCTCTCCTCTACCCCTTTCCCCGTCCCACAGCACTTGTGTATATTTGTACATATTTATTATTCTATTTATTTTATTAATGATGTGCATATATCTATAATTCTATTTATTTATATCGATGCTATTGATGCCTCTCTACTTGGTTTGTTTTGTTGTCTGTCTTACCCTTATAGACTATGAGCCCGTTGCTGGGTAGGGATTGTCTCTATATGTTGTCAAATTGTACTTTCCAAGTGCTTAGTACAGTGCTCTGTACACAGTAAGCACTCAGTAAATAATAATAATAATAATAATAATAATAATAATAATGATAATAATAATAATGGCATTTATTAAGCGCTTACTATGTTCAAAGCACTGTTCTAAGTGCTGGGGAGGTTACAAGGCAATCAGGCTGTCCCACAGGGGGTTCCCAGTCTTAATACCCATTTTACAGATGAGGTAACTGAGGCCCAGAGAAATTAAGTGACTTGCCCAAAGTCACACAGCTGACAATTGGCGGAGCCGGGATGTGAACTCATGACCTCTGACTCCAAAGCCTGTGCTCTTTCCACTGAGCCACACTTATGATTGATTGAATGAATGAATGAATGTCCCCTGACCCTTCTACATGGATTCCAGGCCCTCTCTACTCCCTTTATCCCTTGACCCATGCATTTTGGAGTTGAGTGATGGGTGAAGCTCTGCCTAACCCTCCTCAGGTGCCTCCTTCTCCTCCCACTCCCCAGTGCTCACTCTTGTGGCTTCAGGGACTAGAACTCTGACTCCATACGTTCTGGGGTTGGATGCTGATCTATCCAGGCATCCATCCCCTTAGAGGTGGAGACCAGGCTCCTGCACTCTGGAGTCACACAGATGTCTGACCCTGATCCCTCACCTCCATCTAGTAGTCAATCCCTGAAGTTCGGTCTTGAGATAGCAATGAACCCAAGATGAAAGGCCACAATACAACCCACAAGAAGGAGTTCATTCTGATGGTGGCAACCACTGACTGGCCACAGGTAAAGACAGATGACCCAGAAACAATACCATGAAACTAATTCAACTTTATTGACAAAAGTGCTCATGTATGGTGAATTCCCCATAGCCGACCATTGTAGAGGCAACTTTACAAAGCGATTGTTCTCTTTCTCAACTTTCCTAAGGTTCATTTTCATCATTCTCAGTGAAGAGGGAGTAGTGTAAGAGGAGGAGGCACAGTAGGACAGGGTCCTGCTCTGTCACTGCAGAACCATGCCCCACTCCTTCCCCTACCAGGTTCACCTCTTTGGTTGCTACCCGTTTATTCCCAATCTTTTTTGTGGGAAGAGTCCTGCTCCTTCCAATGCAGGGCCACCATCCCAACTCTCACCTCACCCTAACTTATCCCTAAATTTCCTGGAGCTGGAAACCTCGGAAAATTGATCACCTCCCCCTACCCTGCCGCCAGTAAGGGAAGAACTCCATGGAGAACTAGTGGAGATTTTGAGGGAAATGGGGGAAATGACCCCAGGAAGGCTATCCTGACCCCACCCCCAACTTCCCAGGTGGTAACAGGGTCCCGCCCTCCCCCTAATCCCTCAACTCTCTGGAGATCACCATTTACCCCCTGGAAGCCTGGGTTCTGAGAGAATGTGACTTGGCTCAGACTCCTGCTGTTGCTATGAGAAGCAAAGTACAGTAGGTTCCAGGTATGATAGAGGGCAGACTGGGAATAAGATCCTTGTTTCATTCATTCATTCAATCATATTTACTGAGAGCTTACTGTGTGCAAAGCAGTGTACTAAGCGCTTGGGAAGTACAAGTCCGGGGGATACCTTGGCTGGAGGCATTGGTGAGACTCTTTGAGAATGGAGACAAGACAAGAATGTCCTGGGGGCTCCATTATACCGCACCGTCTTCACTACTAAACCCAATAGGATTGCTTCTCTGGGTCAGGGGACACAGCAGATTTTCCCACCAATCAGATCCTGCCTCGATGTGACGAGCTCATAGCAGGCAGATTTGTCCACTGATATGATCCTGCCTGGGGAACAAATCAGAGAAAGGAGGCAGGAGTAGAGGATCCTAAATCATTATTTTAGTTGGGGGATTCCAAACAACCAAAGTTGCCCAGAAGCCACATTGAGCTTATATTACTTCTTGGGTACCCCCTTCTTCCCTGTCAACTCCCCAAACACTTATCAGAGCAGTGATTCCTCTTTTTGGAAGGTTATTTTCAAGTAATGCTTATTGGAGTCATATAAAAGTCCGGATGTCTTAAAACACTTACTAAAGACCATTTGGACCAAAACAATAAACCCTCTTGCCTACCAAAACAATAATTTTAGAAAGATACCATTTTACATCCAAATAATGTGAAGTTCTTGTTCAAACTTCTTGTCCTTTATGCAATGTCCATATTTTCCTTTGTCCCCCAATTCACTCTCCTAATGTCTCTTTAGAAGCCACTCTTCATGTCTTCCCCTGCTCACTCTCCCTTCTTCACTGACAGGAAGATAAACTGTTTTTTCCACATTCTTGCCCCACCTGACTCCCTACACGTACAACCTACCTGGGACATCCTCTGTCATACCATTAATTTGTTCTCTTTTTGCATAAATTTGCCTACACAAATTCCCTAGCATTCTTCCCTGAAAAAGCTTTTGTTGTTGTTGCAATTGTGGTTGTTGTGGTGGTTGTTGTTTCTAATAGGATATTTCCACTGTACTCAAAATTATATAGACAAGCCTGTCGGCATCATTACAAATTCTCCTCTCCATTTTACATTCCCACACTTAACTATCTGAGACATGTAACCTTTTCAAATAATGAAGACCTTGCTTCCATAATAAAAGAAGTAAAACATATATTTGCAGGAGTTTCCTTCCTTCAAACATGTATTTTGTATTATTAAGAACGAAATTTCCATTTTTGTTCACCAAAAACTATAGTTTCAGCACTCTAAAGATTTTGATTTTCCTTATTTCCTTATTCCTGTTCTTAAAGGGAACAGGAGGGTGACCTGAGATAGTAGAGCCCTGTGGGTCACGTTGGTGGTAGAAGCAGGAAAAAGCAGAACAGCAAAGGTAATTGCCATCCTCTAAATTGTAAGAAGCCTTGTCGGCTAGGATCGAGTCTATGAATTGCATTGAAATTTCCCAAGTGCATTGGATTTTGTCAAGTGCTTAGTGCTTAATCCAGTGCTCTGCACACAGTAAAAGTTCAATAATAATAATACCAATTATTATTATTTTTATAATGGTACTTGTTAAGCACTTACTATGTGCCAAGCACTGTTCTAAGCGCTTGGGTAGATACAAAGTAATCAGGTTGTCCAATATGGGGCTTGCAGCTTTAATCCCCATTTTACAGATGAGCTAACTGAGGCACAGAGAAGTTAAGTGGCTTGCCCAAGGTCACAGAACAGACAGGTGGTGGAACCGGGATTAGAACCCAGATCCTCTGAGTCCCAAGCCTGTACTCTTTCCATTAAGCCACGCTGCTTCCCTCAATAAATAGCATCGATTGATTGAGTGATTGATTGGTCTTCCTGTATGAATTTATCATCAATAAAGTCTGGCATTCCCACTTCACTGTCATCCTCTATCCCTCCTTCTCCTCATTTCCACAACTCTATTATTCCTTCCTCCACTTTTTTCCCAGCACATGGAAAAATGACCACGCCTCCTTACCCCCAGGTCCCAAGGTGGTGTAACTGCTTTGCATAACAGATCTGGGACCTTGTCTCAGAGGAGGAAGGGTGAGCAACACATCATGGGGATCCTCACAGAAGGGGTAGGGCATAACACTACAGCACTAACGATGGCCTGGGGGACATGCTCAGAGATCTCTCTGCAATCTCTACTGACCACGGATCTTTGTTTCCCCATTCGTGCCTCCCATGATGCAGGCTTTAGGTAGACCCAGTTCCAGACCACTAGCAAAGCTTTAGGATTTCCTCTGGGGCTTACCCTACAGAATCTATTTCTACCCTGGAGAGGAGAAGCCTAGGTTTCTCAGCGGCATGGACAGTTTGTCTCCTTAACTAAATCTCAGCTATTGCTTAATTGGTCCCTGATTAATTATGCAGAGAAACTCATTCTTTGAATTGATTTATTGAGTGCTTACCGTGTGCAGAGCACTGTACTAAGCGTTTGGGAAGTACAAATCTGCAACATATGGAGATGGTCCCTACCCAAGGACTGACTCACCGTCTAGAAGGGGGAGACAGACAACAAAACAAAACAAGTAGACACGTGTCAAAACCGTCAGAATAAATAGAATTATAGCTATGTGCACATCATTAATAAAATAGAGTAGTAAATATGTACAAGGAAAATAGAGTAATAAATACATACAAATATATACAAGTGTTGTGGGGAGGGGAAGGGGGTAGGGCAGAGGAAGGGAGAGGGGGCGATGGAGAGGAGAGGAGGAGAGGAAAAAGGGGGCTCAGTCTGGGAAGGCCTCTTGGAGGAGGTGAGCTCTCAGTAGGGCTTTGAAGGGAGGAAGATTGTTAGTTTGGCGGATATGTGGAGGGAGGGCATTCCAGGCCAGGGGAAGGACGTGGGCCAGGGGTCGACGGCAAGACAGGTGAGAACGAGGCACAGTGAGGAGGTTAGCAGCAGAGGAGTGGAGGGTGCAGGCTAGGTTACAGAAAGAGAAAAGGGAGGTGAGGTTGGAGGGGATGAAGTGATGGAGAGCCTTGAAGCTGAGACTGAGGAGCTTTTGCTTGATTCGTAGGTTGACAGGTAACCACTGGAGATTTTTGAGGAGGGGAGTGACATGCCCAGAGTATTTCTGTACAGAGATAATCCAGTCAGCAGCGTGAAGTATAGACTGAAGCGGAGAGAGACAGTAGGATGGGATATCAGAGAGGAGGCTGATGCAGTAATCCAGTCGGGACAGGAAGAGAGATTGAATCAGCAAGGTAGCGGTTTGGATGGAGAGGAAAGGGCGGATCTTGGCGATGTTGTGGAGGTGAGACCGGCAGGTTTGGTGATGAACTGGATGTTTGGGGTGAATGAGAGAACAGAGTCAAGGATGGAACAAAGGTTGCAGGCTTGTGAGACGGGAAGGATGGTAGTGCCATCTATAGTGATGGGAAAGTCAGGGAGAGGACAGGGTTTGGGAGGAAAGATAAGGAGCTCAGTCTTGGACATGTTAAGGAGGGCAGACATCCAGATGGAGATGTTCTGAAGGCAGGAGTAGATACAAGCATGGAGGGAGGGAGAGAGAGAAGGGGTGGAGATGTACATTTGGGTTTCACCAGTTTAGAGAAGGTAGCTGAAGCTGTGGGAGCAAATGAGTTCTCCAAGGGAGTGAGTATAGATAGAGAACAGACGGAACCATGAACTGACCTTTGAGGAACCCCTACAGTAAGGGGATGGGAGGTGGAGGAGGAGCCTGCGAAGGAGACTGAGAATGAACGTCCAGAGAGATAGGTGGGGACAGAGTCTGTTCAGCCAAGGTTGAGGAGAAGGGGGTGGTCCACAGTGTCGAAGGTAGCTGAGAGGTCGAGGAGAGCTAGGATAGAGTAGGGGCCTTTGGATTTGGCAAGAAGGAGGTCATTGGTGACCTTTGAGAGGGCGGTTTTGGTGGAGTGTAGGGGACAGAAGCCAGATTGGAGGGTGTCTAGAAGAGAGTTGGCGTTGAGGAATTCGAGGCAGCAAATGTAGACGACTCGTTCTTGGAGTTTGTAAACGAAGGGTAGGAGGGAGATACGGAGATAACTATAAGGGACAGTGGGGTCAAGAGAGGGGTTTTTTAGGATGGGGAGAGATGGGCATGTTTGAAGGCAGAGGGGAAGGAACCAGTGGAGAGTGAGTGGTTGAAGGTGGAAGTTAAGGAGGGGAGCTTTTCATAAGATGAGAGGGAATGGGATCGGAAGCACAGGTGGATGTAATGGCACCTGAGTGGAGGGAGGAGATCTCATCTGAGGATACTGCTAGGAAGGATGGGAGAGTAGCACAGAGGGTTGAGAGAGGAGGGGATGGGGAAGGGGGAGGGCTGACTTTGGGGAGCTCAGACCTGATGGTGTTAATTTTACTAATGAAGTAGGAGGCCAGATCGTTGGGGGTGAGGGATGGAGGAAGGGGAGGAACAGGGGGACTGAGGTTGGAGTTAAATATCTGGGACAGATGACGGGGTGATGGACATGGGTGTCAATAAGGGAGGAAAAATAGTTTTGCCCCGCAGAGGAAAGGGCAGAGTTTAACGTTGGGGAGATTATAATCGGGCAGGACTTGACAAACAAAGGCTTTAAAACTACATTTGTCTTTTCTTGATACTACGAGTGGCTCCTTTGCATAGGTGTCCACTTCATGAGTGAATTCAGCACTAAGTTGAGGACCCTAGTACCTTCTACCTCAAAGCTTTCTGGACAGAATAGGTTCCCTCTCTGCCCTTATTTGAACCATAAGGGGGCTGCCATAGGGTTAAGATGTTAGCTCTACTCCTTGCCTCTTCCAGTCTAAGGAAGAGGAGCGGTCCCGCCATTTTCAGTAGACAGTAGCTTGCCCCTTGTCACTTACCCCCCATCTGGCACCAATGAAAGCAAGCAGCAGCACTGAGGCAGCTAAACAACACTGGGCAGGGAAAAAGTATGGTTATTCTTCTGGGGCTCTGGGCTTGTCAATCACTGGATCAGCAGTGAAGAGCTACATACCAAGAAGGGAAGTATGTGTAAAAACGACAAGAAAAGCCAGAAGCTGAACTCTCATGTGCCCTGCGGCATAATATTTTTCTCCCATGAGCACTCAGGTCTAGAAGCAGGGGCAGTGGAGGCAGTATCAGCAGCAGCAGTGGAGACATCAGAGGAGTAAAGAGTGGGTAAGACATGACAACAAGCAGGGGCTACTGCTTGGGAACCCACCCTCCTTCTTGCCCAAATGAATTAGGAAAAATCAATATGTCAATCAATGGTATTTATTTACTGAGTACTTACTGTTTGCAGAGCACTAGATTGACAACACAACAGAGTTGGTAGACATGTCCCTTAGATATTGAAATAAATTACGAATCTGTACATTAGTGCTATGGGGCTGTGGGTGGATAATAATAATAATTATTATTATATTATATTTTATATTATATTATATTATGCTACATTACATTATATTATATTATACTATATTACATTACATTACATTACATTACATTACATTATATTATATTATATTATATATTATATTATATATTATATATTAATTATATTATATTAATTATATTATATTATGTTGTATTAATCATATTATTATCATTATGTGCCGTTGAGTCATTTCTGATTCATAGCAACTCCACGGATATACTTTCTCCAGAACGTCCTGCCTCTGCCACAATCAGCAACTTTTCTAATGGTTTGTCCGTTATCATTGTTATGGTCTCTAGATATCTAACTGCTGGACTACCTCTTTCACATTTTCCCCGTACTTTTCCTAGCATTAGTCTCTTATCCAAAGAATTAGTCCTCCTGATTATGTGTCCAAAATATGCTAATCTAAGTCGAGTCATTTGGCCTTCCAAAGACTACTTTGGTTGAATTTGCTCCAAAATCCATTTGTTTGTCTTTCAGACAGTCCAGAAAGTTTGTCTTTTGATATTCTCTTGTCCTTTCAATTATCCAACGGATATCAGCAATATTATCTCATATCTTTCATCCTTTCCAGAATCCTGCTTGAACATCGGGCAATTCGCGTTCCATTTAGTTTGTCTTTCCAGACTTTGTCCAGACTTTCGGACAAAGTCCGAAAGATTTTGTCTTTGTTTTGTCCGACAAAGACAAAAAAGATTTGTTTGTCTTTCCAACTGTCTTTCCGACAGTCGGACTGAATTCTGTCAGTCCGACGGTATTCTGGATAGACAGAATACTTTCCGACAGTATTCACAAAAGCCTTCTCCAACACCACATTTTGAAAGAATCGGTGTTCTTTCTATCCTGTTTTTTCACTGTCTGGCTTTCTTGATCCACACATTGTCACCGGAAGCACCACAGAGTTGACAATTTTTTTTGTGGCAATTATTGCATCAGTGCATTTCATGACTTTTTCCAGGCTCCATATAGCACATCTTCTTAACATTAATCTTCTGCTTATTTCTTGACTACTAGTTCCTCTATTATTGATTATCAATTCCAGGAGAGAAAAATTGTCAACTATTTCAATCTTCTCTCCGTCCACTACAAATGTGTTAAAACTTCCAGTTGTCATGTTCTTTGTTTACTTGACTTTCAAATACAGTCCTGTCTTTTTGCTCTGTTCTTTAACTTTTAATAATGAGCCCTTTATGCCTTCTTCTCTTTCTGCTAGTAGAGTTGTACCATCAGCATAACGAAGGTTGTTTATATTCCTTCCTCCATTCTTTACTCCCCATTCATCTTCATCTAATCTGGCTTCTCTCATTAGGTACTCGGTGTAAAGGATGAACAGAAAAGGCTATAAGATACATCCTTGTCTTACTTCCTTACCACTGGGGAACCACTCTGTTTCTCCATATTCTGTTCTTATTGTAGCCTCCTGTTTGCCATAAAGGTTCTGTATTAATGCAATTAAATGGTCTGGTATGCCAATTTTCCTTAATGTGCTCCATAATTTCCCATGATCCACACAGTCAAAGGTCTTACTATAATCAATAAAGCACATGCTGACTTCCTTTTGATATTCTCTTGTCCTTTCAATTTTCCAATGGATATCAGCAATATTATCTCACATCCTTCATCCTTTCCAGAATCCTGCTTGAACATCGGGCAATTCGTGTTCCAGTTAGGCCTCCATTCGATGCTGCAGTACCTGGCTGGCATGTGAGATCAAGGACACTTTATGATAATTGTGACATTTAGTTGTACATTAACAAATCACTTCCAATCAGATGGCCATTGAGTGATTAGCCATACCTGTTGACATAATTTGGTAAGGACTTTAACCGATTCCTCTTCAGCTGCCTGAAACATCTCAATAGGAAGCCTATCAATGCCAGGTGCCTTATTTTTGGTGAGGCAATATAAAGCTGACCTAACTTCACTTTTCATGATGAGTGGCTCTAATTCAAAAGGAGCTTCCTCAAGTACTTCTTATATATTGCTATCTTTCTGGTATAGTTCCTATGCGTATGCTTTATGTCTCTATTTAATTCCACTGGTATCATTTATTGTCAGTTCATCTTTGTTTTTGACAATCCCAATCCGAGGACAAAATGTTCCCTTAATTTCCTTAATCTTCTGAAATAGTGATCTTGTCCAGCCACATTTGTTATTGACTTCCATTTCTTTACATACACTATTATAATATTCCTGTTTGTCCTTCCTGGCAGATTGCTGGATTTCTAGGCTCAGTTCTTTAACCAGGTTCTTTGACATCCATTTTGGCTTTTCCTTCTTCTTGACTTTTTGCAATACTGTGTCACTCTCTTCCTTGATGACACTTTAAATCTCAGTCCACATTTCCTGATTCCTTGTCTGTTAGATTAAGCACCTCAAATCTATATTTTGCGGGATCCTTAAATAAAGGGGTAGTATTCATCAGGTCCTATTTGGGTAGCTGTAAGGCTTGATTAGTTTTTCTACGTTTTAGCCTGAGTTTATACATTAACTGTTCATGATCTGTTCCACAATCAGCTCCAGGCCGTGTTTTTGCTGCCAAAATAGAACACCTCCTTCTCTTTTTACAAATAATATAGTCTATTTGATTTCTATATAGTCCATCTGGTGAAGTCGATGTGTACAGTTGTCGTTTAGGTTATATGAAGAATGTATTGGCAATAAAAAATTATTTGACTCACAGAAGTCAATAAGTCGGTCCCTGGCTTGATTCGGATGTCCATATTTTCCAACAAATTTGCCAAATGTTCCAACAACTTTCATTTCCATTCCATTACCAACTTTTGAATTCCAATCCCCAGTGATAATCAACACACTTTGCTTGCAGCTTCTATCAGTCTCTCTCTGTACTTCGTCTCTGTACTTCTTGTGTGGCAACATCAGCAACTGGAGGTCCCAAAGGCTTTATTCTGGCCACATTGTAAGCTGCCAAGAGAGTCACTGCTCTGGCCACGGTCTATGTCCTCCTCTACAGACAACACTAAATCATGCTGAGTGTTACAAAGAACATGGAAAATAATTCTCCCCTGTTACTGGACAGCCACATGATGTTGGGATTCACCTACTCAACCATTAGTCCACTCTTTATGACTTACAGTGACAGTAGAATGAGAAGGTTTTGGAATAAGGATTCACCTGTTCCCAACAGAGATTCCTCATAAGGTCCAGGAAAGCCACTTACCCTCCTCACTGAGTGACGTTATCAGACTTTCTGATTTGGGCTTCACTGATCCAGTGTCAGGCGTTCTGTGCTACATCACTACAGGCTTAAGATAGGACCAGTTAAACGCTTTCAGAAAAGTTCATTCATTTATTCAGTAGTATTTACTGAGCAATTACTGTGTGCAGAGCACTGTACTAAGTGCTTGGGAGAGTAAATACAATAATAAACCGATACATTCCCTTCCCATAACTAGCTAATAGACTAGAGGAAGGGAGACAGACATGAACACAAGTAAATAAAATTGCAGATATGTACATAAATTCTGTGGGGCTGGGAGGGGGAAAGAGCAAAGGGAGCAGTCCAGGCATCGCAGAAGGGAGTGGGAGATGAGGAAAGCTGGGGCTTAATCTGGGAAGGCTTCTTGAAGGAGATGTGCCTTCAGTAAGGCTTTGAAGCAGGGGAGAGTAATTATTTGTCAGATTTGAGGAAGGAGGGGGTTCCAAGCCAGAGGCAGGATGTGGGCTAGGGGTTGGCTGTGAGGGAGGCAAGATTGAGGAGTGAGAAGGTTAGCACTAGGGGAGTGAAGAGTGTGGGCTGGGTTTTAGTAGGAGAGAATCGAGGTGAGGTAGGAGGGGGCAAGGTGTTGGAGTGCTTTAAAGCCAATGATGAGGAGAAGGAGGAAACGGACAGCCACTGGAATTTTTTGAGGAGCAGGGTGACATGTCCTGAGTATTTCTGTAGAAAATTAATCCGGGCAGCAGAGCAGTATGGACTGGAGTGAGGAGATACAGGACGCTGGGAGGTTAGCAAGGAGGCTGATGCAGTAATCCGGTGCGACAGGATGAATGATCATATTATGGTGGAAGCAGTTTGGATGGAGAGGAAAGGCTGGATTTTAGCTATGTTGTGAAGGTGGGACCAAGAGGATTTAGTGATGAATTTAAATATGTGGGTTGAATGAGAAACAGGAGTCAAGGATAACACCAAATTTACTGACTTGTGAGACAGGAAGGATCCTGGTGTCATCTACAGTGATGGGAAAGTCAGAGAGAGTACAAGGTTTGGGTCAGAAGATAAGGGGCTCTGTTTTGGACATGTTAAGCTTGAGGTGATGAGAGGACATTCAAGTAGATGAAAGCAGGAGGAGATGAGAGACTGGAGAGAGGGAGAGAGATCAGGGCTGGAGATGTAGATTTGGGTATCATCTGCAAAGAGGTGGTACTTGAAGCCAAGAGAGTGAATGAGTTCTCCAAGGAAATAAGTTCTACAATGAAACTGGGAGTCAGCAAACAGTGATTTGGGCATTCATTATGACCCAGGTATGAAAACCTAGATAACCAAGATCTGATCATGAACATAACCCACCCACATGAGGATTCAATGACTTGGATTTATCAGGTAGAACCTGGAAGTTTAAGGGTTTAATTTTAAGAACCACTACTTGTCAGATACCTCCTCCCTCATCTCCTTCCCTATTAGCATTCTTCCTCTTTTATTTTTCTCAACCCTGTCTTTTTACCAGACAGAGCAGATGATAGTCACAAGCTTAAGGAACACTTCAACAGCTAATCCCACCTCCCCATCAAATCATCCCATTAGCCATCTTTAGCCACTCCTGGTGTTTTGAGGTTTATTTATTCCAAATATTCATGGTTTCTATACATTTGTTGTTTCCACTTATGTATATGCCTTTGCACTTGTCTTACTGCACTTACCTGTACTTACTGTACACTATTTGTGCATGAGAAATGCTTTCATTATATCATAAACTACATGAGGGAAGCTGAGTGGGCTAGTGGAAAGAATGGACTTAGAAGCCATAATATAATATGTTTCTAATTCTGCTCTGCGAGTTGTCAGCTCTGCGGTCTTGAGCAAGTCACTTTAACTTCTCTGTGGCTCAGTTTCCTCAACTATAAAATGGGGATTCAATACCGTTTCTCCCTCCTACTTAACATGTGAGACCTATGTGGGACTGGGTCCAACATGATTAACTTGTATCTATCCCAGGGCTTAGAGCAGTGTTTGACACTTTAAGAGTAAGTGCTTAATAAATACAATAAAAATACATTGAGGGAAATGACTATCCTTTTCTTCTCCCTCTCCCCCTCTCTCTCTCCTCCTCTCTTGCTCTTTCTCAAGCACCCACCGATGCTGTTGGAGCTGATGAGTCCACCTACCCAACTACGGGGACATTTGTTGAAACTTTCCTCAGCAAAGTTGACAACACTCCATTTGGGGATATTTACTCCCAAAAACCAAAGTAGTAATAATAATGGCATTTATTAAGAGCTTACTATGTGCAAAGCACTGTTCTAAGCGCTGGGGTGGTTACAAGGTGATCAAGTTGTCCCACCGGGTGTTCAAAGTCTTAATCCCCATTTTACAGATGAGGTAACTGAGGCACAGAGAAGTGAGGTGACTTGCCCAAAGTCACACAGCTGACAATTGGCGGAGCCAGAATTTTAACCCATGACCTCTAACTCCAAAGCCGGTGCTCTTTCCTCTGAGCCAACCGTGTCACTCCTTCCTACCTCGCCTCCCAGGCTCAAGTGCAGATTCTCTCTCTCAAAGACACTTAGACTCATGGATAAAATATCATTGTCGCAGCAACATCTCCTGAAAGACAACTTTCTTTCTACTCCTCTTCTTCCTCTAGAGATTGTTGCCCTCTCTAGAGAAACAATATTTAGTTTTATTTTCTCATGGATCCTCCTCCTTCCCCTTCTCCTTCCTCTCCTTCTCTTCCTCCTCCTTCTCCTGCTCTTCCTTCTACTACTTCCTCTTCCTCACCATTACATTCCCTGTGACATCACAAACTGCTGCTTTTGTCAGGACCACAAGGCGACCTGCTCACTCACAAGCGTGGGTGACTATGGAGAGGTCAGTCTCTACAATGTATCCAATAATTCCTGTGTGCAGAGTCCTGCCGGGACGGGAGATTCATAGGGAGAAGAAGCTGCTCCTGGTAGACTGGAGCAAAGATCAGAATCTTAGGTGTGGAAGCTTAGCTAACACCACAAAGGTGGAGAGAGAGGGAGAGAGAGAGAGAGAGAGAGAGAGAGAGAGAGAGAGAGAGAGAGAGAGAGAGAGAGAGAGAGAGAGAGAGAGGTGGGGGGCAAGGGAAAAAGAGAGGTTGTGTGTGACAGTCCTGAAACCTTGAGAATTTTACTCCTGTGTTCAGAATTGATGAACACCTTGGCCGGTAATGAGATTCTAGGAAATTATCCCTGGACTCCATGAAGACGAAATCACTGACTCTTCACTCAGCAGATCACCACCTCAAAAGCCTTGGCTACTGATGGAACATCTTTGAAAGATACAGAGGATCTTGCTGCAGAAGAAAGACTATGATCTGAAAGGTCAAAAGGGAAGGTTGAGAAACTGGGAGGTCAGACTGTGTGGAAAAACGTACATAGAAGCAAACAGATGTACCCAAATTTGAAGGAAGGTGGCATGAAATAGTGATTTTCAGTCCCTTGAAGGTCGAAGTTGGAATTCAGCCTTATCTCCTGCTTCCAGAGCAGGAAGCACCATTCCAAACTTAAGGTAGTCATGTCCACCGTGCACAGCTCAATCAGGTGAACAAGCTGGGGTTTGAGCCAGGGAAATTCACACTCAACAACTCATTCTCCTTGTATGTGGGTTTGGGGTATCCCCATCCCTGGCAGTGTTTGCCACCTACTTGACCGCGTTAGGCAGGACTGACTTGTTTGTTGGCCAATCCCGCATTTCCACACCCTTCTGTGATACACCCCTGCCTCAGCCTCAGCCCCAGTCTAAGATGTCCTGGCATGATATGGTAATGAAAAAAGGCAGAGTTCATTACAGGAGTTTGGATCTGCTGCCTGGTTTCCTCCATGCCCATCTTCTGGAGTCACAGTGTCAAACGCGTGCTATTTCACATGTTTTCCCCTCCCAGCCCCCTTGGTCTTCATGTCCCTGAATCAGCTTGGTGTTAGGGACCCAGGACTGTCACTCAAACAACTGCATGCAGGGATCCCTCCTGACCACACTGATGAAAGTTTGTGTGCGCGCGTGTGTGTGTGTGTGTGTGTGTGTGTGTGTGTGTGTGTGTGTGTGTGTGTCTGCATTTTACCATTAGGATCAGAGTTTTCTCCTCACAGTTTCTAGGTGTGTGCCTGTTCCTATTTCTCTGGATAGTTTATCCCACTTGTCTCATATGATGGTGTGTCTGTGCCCTGGAAGCCACTGTGGCAGTTCAGGCTTTTGGAAGGAAGGAACTGTGGGTATTTTTACCTCCTCCCATGGATGTTTTTGGGTGTCACATTTGCAGAAGGAAATTTCTGTGTAAAACATTAATAATCACTAGTTAGATCGAAGGCTGTGGTGTTACTGGGTCCCACAAGAAGCTTTCAGGGAGATCCACTCCCTCCCCACCTGGCTCATCGATTCCACATGATGCAGTTAGTGACCAGTCCTCTGCCTCAGGCCAGTTTCAGGTGGGAAGGAAAGTAATCACCTCGGGGTGGCACTCAGCAGAAACAGACTCGTTACCTCTAACTCTCCCAAGACGGTTTATGCTTGGGAAAGTCAAGGTGGTGCTCTTATCCGACCTCCATATAAAGATGGACACATCATAGACTGAGTCACCACTGCAACCTCCCTCTCTAGAGCAACAATGTTTAGTTTTATTTTCTCATGGATCACCCTGCTTTCCTACTCTCAGAAATAAAGGAATCTTTTTTAAAAATATGTAACTCTAGAACTTGTAAGCACTGGGGAGCTTTTTCCATTATCCTCATCCCCTGTATTCCCTTGAGCTCCAGAGGTGACAAGGGTCAGCTTGATTTTTGTGGGCCTCTACAATTTCTCTTTGCTTGGAATTGGGACACTGGGTAGCCTAGGCTGAGGATTTTGGCACATCTCTCCCTGCCATAAGGAAGGTGGGAGATCAGGTTTAGCCTTCTCCATCTAGAAAAGGTGGCTAAGTAGCCAGTGGGTACTTTGAACCCACACTTCAGGGCATGAGACCCATTGAAGCCTACTCTGCCAGTCCTTCTCAAGGGCAGCAGCTTGTGTTATTACTCTCCCAGCTGGCAGCAGGATGAAAGTGATCCACAAATGGAAATCAAGCAATCAACTGTATTGATCCCCTGTAGATTGTAAACTCCCTCTAGATTGTAAACTCACTGTGGCAGGGAATGTGTCAATCAACTCTGCTGTATTGTACACATCCAGTTGCTTTGTACAGTGCTCTGCACAAAATTAGTGCTCCATAAATACCATAGATTGATTGACTGAGCAGAGCACTGTACCAAGTGCTTGGGAAAGTACAATACAGTAGACTTGTGTCACTGGGAGGAACGAGCTGCTGGATAGCTCATGAGTTTGTGGATTGAAGGGTTGTAAATAGAATTGCAGACTCGAAGTTATGGTTAGGGGAAGCAAGTTTATTGCTATTTTAACACAAGTAATTTTGTGAGGTAATTTTCAAGAGCAAAGCTACTCCTAGGCTAATAAGCAACAAGTACTGGTCAGAATGGTCCCCAAATTCTAACAACTGGTGGAAATGGGAGGAGATACCAGTTATCTCCAGGGGCTACCTTTCAAATCACCCCACAATTGAGATCCTTCCCAGAGGGTATACCCATTACTCCTTGCTCCAGCGAGGCGGTCTGATCAGTCACTCAGTACCATGCAGGGGGACGACAAAATGGGAATCCCTGATTCTGGGTAGAGGTGACAAGCCACATGTTACCCCTCACCCCGGGATGGATTCAAGGATCGACCAAGTGAGAGTGAGGCACTAGGGTCAGAAAGGTTGATTTTATACAAAATTTATTCCGTGAGGCTAATTGAACTTTCCTTTCAGGAAGGTTACAATTATTTAACTATCTTGGACCCAACTAACTGAATTTCCCTTTAGGGAGCAATATGATTAATTATTTGGAAGTGGCAGATTGAATTTCCCTCTGGGAGGCCCCTTTTGGGAGGAATATGATTATTTAATGATTTTACAGCTTCCCTATTGGGAGGAATATACTTATGCGTTACTTGCTTGTGGTGAAACACCTAGGTCCCACCAATGAATGCTTCCCACTTAGGAGGAAAACACTTATGCCTTATTCACATGTGGCAAGAAGGCTAGCTACCACCCATGAACACTTCCCCATTTAGGAGGAATACATTTATCCATAACACACACACGGTGAAACGGGCTAATTTCAGCATTCAGAAGAACACTCACCCTTCCCATGGCTCGTCACTTGGTGCAGACAGAAGGGGCATCCCATGCTCTGGGCAGAGATGACAGGCAGCTGCAACTCTCGATCTACACCCAGAAGGTCGGAGGCCACAGGTATCAATTACCTGTGCCCCCAGGCCATTTAGGCTTCCAGGCTAAGCTTGTCCAATCTCCCCCCTCCCCACTTCTCCATTTCTAATTTGATTGGTACAGGGGAAAGGAACACCTTCTGTATTTCCGGCCTGGGCTGTCAATCTAGTGGTTTTGGTTGCAGGGGCAGTGTCACACTTGCGCTTCTGAGTTACGTTTTGCTGGTTCATGCAGTCACGAGAAAACATTTGACCTTTTGATGGTGGACATCCTAGTTCACCTTAAGGCAACACATCAGTGTGGCAGAGTTCCGAGTTCTACAAGGGAGTGGGTCTAGATGGAGAATAGAAGGGGACCCAGACCTGAACCTTGAGGGACACCCACAAGAGGTGGGAGGCATAGAAGGATCCCACAAAGGAGACTGAGAATGAATGGCCAGAGGGATAAGAGGAGAATCAGGAAAGGATAGCACCAGTGAAGCTAAGTTTGGATAAAATTTCAAGGTTTAGAGGGTGGTCGACAGTGTCAGAGGCAGCTGAGGTGGAGGAGGATTAGGATGGAATAGAGGTCATTGGATTTGGCAAGAAAAATATCATTTTTTACCTTTGAGAGGCAGCTCCTGTGGAGTGAAGGGAATGGAAACCAGATTGGAGGGGGCCAAAGCAAGTATTGGAGGAGAGGAATTTGAGACAGATGATATAGACAACTTGATATAGACAAGGAGTTTGAAGAAGAATGGTAGAAATGAGATGGGGCAATGACAGGAGGGAGCTGCGAGGTTAGGAGAATGTTTTTTTAAGGTAGGGGAGACATGGGCATGTGAGAAAGTAGTGGGAAATAAGCCAACGGAGAGCAAACAATTTTTAACGGCTGTTATGAAGGGAAGAAGGGAGGGGGTTCATTAAATCATATTTACTGAGCGTTTACTGTGTGAAGAACACTGTACTAAATGCTTGGAAAGTACAATTCTACAACAGAGACAATCCCTACCCAACAATGGGCTCACAGTCTAGAAGCGGGGAGACAGACAACAGAACAAAACAAAACAAGTAGACAGGCATTAATAGCATCAATATAAATAAATATAATTATAGATATGAACATCATTAATAAAGTAAATAGAAAAATAAATATGTACATATATAAACAATTGCTGTGGGGCAAGGAGGGGGATAGAGCAGAGGGAGGGAATCGGGGCGATGGGTAGGAGAGGAGGAGCAGAGGAGAAAGGGAGGCTCAGTCTGTGAAGGCCTCCTGTAGGAGGTATATATGTATATATGTATATAGGTAGGACTAGGGACTCTGTCTCTATGTGTTGCCAATTTGTACTTCCCAAGCGCTTAGTACAGTGCTCTGCACATAGTAAGCGCTCAATAAATACGATTGATTGATTGATTGATTGATTGAGGTGAAATTTAAGTAGGGCTTTGAAGCGGGGGAATGTGCTAGTTTGGCACATGTGAGGAGGGAGGGCATTCCAGGCCAGAAGTGGGTCGACGGTGGGATAGGAGAGAAAGAGGCACAGCGAGGAAGTTAGCAGCAGAGGAGAGGAGTTTGCAGGCTGGGCTGTAGAAGGAGAGAAGGGAGGTAAGTTAAGAGGGGGCAAGGTGTTGGAGAGCTTTGAAGTCAATAGGGAGGAGTTTTTGTTTGATACGAAGGTTGATCATCAACCACTGGAGATTTTTGAGGAGGGGGGTGACAGGCCCAGAGCGTTTCTGTAGAAAGAGAATCTGGGCAACAGAGTGAAGTATAGACTGAAGTGGGGAGAGACTGGAGGTTGGGATAGTAGAAGGGATGCTGATGCAGTAATCCAGTCGGGATATGATGAGTGATTGTACTAAGATAAGGTACAAAGGAATGGAGTGGCTGGGCCAGCTGATACACAGCTGACTCTGATTAAAACAAACTGATTTTATTGGCCATATCTTAGTTACAGTTAATATGTAACTGATTGATTGATTGATTACAGTTTAACCAGATTCCCAAAAAGGACTTACGTTAGGGCAGTGTTCCTCCTCTAGAGGTACAGGATATGATGAGGCCTTGAACTTCTGAACTGCAGCAAAGCCCTCCCTCTTGTCAGGGCCTCTGGTCTGAAAGCTCCTTGCAGACAAGGAATGTCTGCTGTAAGGTACTCTCCTAAGTGATCAGGACTATACTCTGCAAACAGTAAACTCTCATTAAAGAACATTGATTGTGCTGCTCCCTGGGCCATCCGGGGAATGTAATCTGTCATGGATGAGGCACCAGACAGTCCTCAGTTCACCGAGATTCCAGACATGAGCTGGACAGGAGCAATTACTGGAGCCCCTGGGCCGTGGAATACCCACTCTACACTGTAACTCAGGGCAGACATCGTCAGGGAAAAATGGTGAACAGGCAGCATTTTCAAGGAAGCATTTTCTGAGCATTTCCTTGCAGAAAATTCAGGAAATGAAGTGTCCAAGGCAGACTTCCAGAATTCCTTCAAGACAATGGCTTCTGGGTATTTTATTGGTTTAATTGTCCATAAAAAATCCTTGAAACCGGGAACCTCTTTAGCAAGGTTTTCCATAGTCCAAGTACCATCAAAATCGTAGTTATTTGTTATATACATCATGCTCAAGTAACGTCCTAGTGAAAGGTGGGACCAAAACCATCTCGGACAGTCCAAAACTCTCTATCACAAATCTAAGAAGCTGCATCACAATAGGGAGCCATCACCACAGCTGATGTAAATACACTCAAATTCATTGTGCAAACCCTTTGCACTTTGTCATCTCCTTCAGCACCTTCAGCAAAATGGGAGGTTTATGGCTCTGAGGCCTCAGGTCCAGGAACCATTTCCACCCCAGCTATCTTGAATCTGAGTGGCTTAGTGACAAGAGCACAGGCTTGGGAGTCAGAGGACGTGAGTTCTAAGCCCGGCTCTGTCACTTATCTTCTGTGTGACCTTGGGCAAGCCACTTAATTTTTCTATGCCTCAGTTACCTCATCTGTAAAATGGGAATTAAGACTATGGGCCCAACGTGGGACAATCTGATTACCTTGTATCCACCCCTGTAATTAGAACAGTGTTTGGCACATAATAAATGCTTAACAAATACCATAATTATTATTCTTCCTGGGCTCAGGGCATGTGGAGGATGGACGTTTCTGCTGGAGCTTGGCCTCTCCTTGAAACTCCAGGGACAACAAAAGCCTGTTGAAACTCTACCATAGAAGGGGTTCTTGGGAGCAATCAGGGCCTCTGGAGTCAGACCCCCTTCTAACAGGCCCACTAGTCCGCAGAATGTCAGCTGCTCTGGAAAGTCCATTCAAACAATCAATTCTATGTATTCATTTATTCGTTCAATCATATTTATTGAGCGCTTACTGTGTGCAGAGCACTGTCCTAAGCGCTTGGGAAGTACAAGTTGGCAACATATAGAGATGGTCCCTATGCAACAGCGGGCTCACAGTCTAGAAGGGGGAGACAGACAACAAAACATATTAACAAAATAAAATAAAATAAAACAGAGCACTGTTCTGAGCTCCGGGTGGGGTACAAGGTGATCAGGTTGTCCCACGGGGGGGGCTCACAGGCTTCATCCCCATTTTCCAGATAAGGCAACTGAGGCCCAGAGAAGTGAAGTGACTTGCCCATAGTCACACAGCTGATAAGTGTTGGAGCCGGGATTAGAACCTATGACCTCTGACTCCCAAGCCCAGCCTCTTGTCACTGAGCCACGCTGCTTCGTCGTAATGATGGTATTTGTGAAGCTCTTACTATATGCCAAGCACTGTTCTAAGCGCCTAGGTAAAGCGGGGGAATGGCTGAGATCAGACGCCCTCCTGGTCTTCCCTGAGGGCCGCCCACAGGAGTGACCCTGATGGACCTTCTGGTCTACAACAGGCTGAGCAATGTACTGAGCACCCGGAGGAGTCTATTCAAGTTAGCAGAGAAAGCCTCTGCCCTCAAGAAGGTTACACTCTACTGCAGGTGGAGCACTGTACTGAGCGCCTCAGGGAGTGTCCTAGAGTTAGCCTTCAGGCAGATTGATTGAGCGCTTGCTGTGTACAGAGCGCTGTACTAAGCGCTTGGGAAAGTACAATACAACAATAAAAAGAGCGACCATCCCCGCCCACAACGGGCTCGGAGTAGGGAGGCCAGGGTCCCTGTCCTGACGTTGTGGCCGACCGTCGGAGCGGCCGAGAGGACCCAACCGGTCGCTGACCCCTCCCCCACCTTCCCCCGGCTGCAGGTGATCCCATACGTTGGCACTCTCGCCGAGGAGCTGGTCCCGGGACTGGTGATGGCTGTGCATGGGCACGTGCCCAATGACGCGGACAGGTAAGCGCCCCTGTGCCTGGTTGGGTGGGTGGATGGCGAGCCGGCAGGATGGAAGGGTGAGGGGAGGACGGAGGACCCCCCCATCCTCTCAGCGGGGAGAAGAGAAACCCGGATGGGGGAGCAGGGAGGGATTCGAAGCCTTCATTTTTTTTCTTTGAAATGTTACCAGTCAGCTGGTCGGTTGCATTTATAATAATAATGATATTTGTTAAGCGCTTACTATGTGCCACTGTTCATTCATTCATTCATTCAATCGTATTTATTGAACCCTGCCCACAACGAGCTCACAGTCTAGAAGGGGGCTGTGGGGCCTCAAGTCCTGAGGAGCAGCGGACAAGCTCAGACAATGGATTCTGAGGTAGGAGCTTCGAGTCAGATCTGAATTGGGAGGCAGCAGTTCTTTATCAAGACTGGCCATGGGCCAACAGGAGGTCTTCAGAAAGGAAGAAACCCACAGTCACACAGTGCATGTTGGCAAAGACAGCACAAACTGTTCGTTCTCAATCCTACTGGTCGTAGCATGGGCGAGACTCTTCTGGTGTTGACAGTAAACGCTGCTGGTTTTGGCCTGCAAGGTCGATGGGAGAACCTACAGGTAAAGCTTGTTCAGCTTGAGTGGATGGCCAGAAAAGTGACGGTGAGCATCAGTTTCGGCGAGGGCAATGCAATGCATTTTGGGGAACATGAAACAATCACCAATTGCCCATGCTTAGGGGAGATTCACTACTATAGGGAACGACACCCCAACTTGTTCATGGTTTAGAAGAGGGGAGGCAATATACAGGGGAATGTTTGCCATCCCCAGGTGGTGAGGAAAGAACGTAAGGCCATTATCTGGTCCAACCATAGGAATACTGTGACAATTGTTTTCAGAAGCAGCGTGGCCAATTGAACAAAGCACGGGGGTGGAAGTCAGAAGGACCTGGGTTCAACATGTCTGTTGTGTGAACTTGGGCAAGTAACTTCATTTCTCTGTGCCTCAATCACCTCTTCTGTAAAATGATGATTAAGAACGTGAGCCCTATGTGAGATATGGACTGTGTCCAAACTGTTTAGATTGTATCTACCCCAGAGCTTAGTACAGTGCCTGGCACATAGTAAGATCAAAACAGATACCATAAATAAAAAAACAAATTTCTCTCCAAGAGAGCATCTGCCTGTGTAGATGACGGCGAGGTTTAGCCCTTCAGGAGCTTTCTCTCTGGGTTTGGAGAGTTTTCTTTGATTCATTCTTTCATTCATTCATTCAATCGTATTTATTGAGTGCTTACTGTGTGCAGAACACTGTACAAAGCGCTTGGAAAGTACAATTCGGCAACATATAGAGACAGCCCCTACCCAACAATGGGCTAACAGTCTAGAAGGGGCAGTCAGGCAGCAAAACAAAACAAGTGGACAGGTGATGGATCTGGGACACAATCTTGGTCTGCTAGGTTGACACTGATGGGGACCAAGTTAACTCCAGCCATGAGTCATCTTATCCTCTGGCAGATCAAGAGACATCACTTTCCCACAAAATTGGGAACCTCTATGCATGAGCTTAGTGTACACTGTCATTCAAGTTCATTTGTTGAATTAGAGAAGCAGCATGGAGTAGTGGGTAGAGCAAAGGCCTGGGATTCAGAAGGACCTGGATTCTAATTCCAGCTCTGCAGCCTGTCTTCTGTGTGACTTTGGGCAAGTCACTTCACTTCTCTGGGTTTCAAACGTCTTAATCTAGAAAATAGAGAATAATATTGTGAACCCTATTTAAGACAGGGACTGTGTCCATCCTGATTAGCCTGCATCTAAGCCAGTGCTTAGAAAAGTGCCTGGTACATAGAAAGTACTTTATAAATACCATTTAAAAAATCCTTGAAAGTTTCTGTGGGTGGCATCAGATTGCGTCTGAACATCCGGTTCTGGGTCACTGGTAACAAACAGATTGAAAATGAAAAGACATCAGGCAGGGACTTTCCAAGGTTCCCACATACACCACCACTTTGTGGGCAGGAAAAGGTCAACTTCTTTCTCCACAATATGGTCCAGGGGCTCCCTGACTGGCCGAAATCCTGGCTGACCATATCTTATGGGGTTGGGGACACTCCTGTCTCCTCAGCTCCCTCTCCCCCTACCCCATTTTGACTGCCCCTTTCCACCACTATGGGATATCCCTTTCAAAGATCCAGCTTTGGCAGAAAGAGAGAGGGAGAGAGACAGAGACTTCCCCAATTACTGGGCTACATGACTAAAAGAGATGAACTTCTAGTTCCTCATTCATTATTCATATAGGCAATTCAGAGAAGTATCTAGCCTACTGTAAATAGACTGGGCTTGAGAGTCAGATGAGCTGGTTTCTAATCCCAGCTCCACCTTTGTCTGGTATGTGGCCTTGGGTAGTTCACTTAACTTCTCTGTGACTCAGTTTCCTCATATATAAAAAGGGGGGTCAAATCCTACTTGCTCCCTCTTAATAATAATAATAGCATTTATTAAGTGCTTACTATGTGCAAACCACTGTTTTAAGCGCTGGGGAAGATACAAGGTGATCAGGTTGTCCCACATGAGGCTCACAGTCTTAATCCCCATTGTACAGATGAGGGAACTGAGGCACAGAGAAGTTGAGTGACTTGCCCAAAGTCACACAGTTGATAAGTGGCAGAGCCAGGATTCAAACCCATGACCTCTGACTCCAAAGCCTGTGCTCTTTCCACTGAGCCACGCTGCTTCTCAGATAGTAAGCCCCAACTGGAACAGGGAATATGTCCAATCTGAGAATCTTTTATCTACCCAAACATTTAATGCAATGATTGGCACAAAGTAAACACTTAACAAACACCATAAAAAAACCTTTCCCCCAGTAGTCCAGCCACAATCTTTTCGAAATTGGTAAGATTATTCCTGGACTCTCTTACCCTACCCTCCAGAATGAATCTGCTTGGAGCTAAGCTCTTGCATTACACTTGGCAGAGTCGGCAGGAGCTTAGCTCCAAGCAGATTCATTCTGGATTCGGTGAGACCGAAGAAAGAGAGAGGAGCCTTTGCAATGAGGTTCATATCACCTTTAATCTCGCGGCGGCCGGTCGAGGTCCTGGTGGAAGGACAGCCCGTTTCCACGGGACATCCGTGGAGCATCCGCACCACAGCAGGTGTGGGGCGGGCTTTTACACAGAACCGGACAGAGGTGGCCACTTGCCAAAGGCTTATCTAAGGCCTACATAAGTGTGGTGCAGTTAGAAATATATGGCTCATGAGAAGAAAACACAGCAAGGAATTCTAGGTATCATAACTAAGCGAGGGATCCTGGATATCACAACAAAGCGAGGGATTCTGGGTATAGCAGTATTCTGTGGACATACACCATATCAGCATACTTGCTGACCTTCCAGCCTCCTGTTTCCCCTCTCCAGTCCATACTTAACTCTGTTGCCAGGATCATTTTTCTTCAAAAACTTTGAAGACATGTTTCCCCACTTCTCAGGAAACTCCGGTCATTGCCCATTCACCTCCACATCAAACAGAATCTCCTCACCATTGAATTTAAAGCACTCAATCTCCTTGCCCCCTACTAACTCAACTTACTACTCTTCTACTACAGCTCAGCCCACAAACATCACTCCTCTAATGTCAACCTTTTCATTGCACCTCGATCCTGTCTCACCACTAACCATTAGTCCATGTCCTGCCTCTGGCCTGGAAGGCCCTCCCTCCTCAAATTGTATAAACATTTACCCTTTCCCACCTTCAAAGCCTTATTGAAGGTATATGTCCTTCAAGAGGCCTTCCACAACTAAGCCCTCTTTTCCACCTCTCCCATTCCCTTCTGCATTACCCTGATTTGCTCCCTTTATTCATCCCCCTCCCAGCCCCAAAGCACTTATGACTATAACTGTAATTTATGTATTAATATTGATGTCTGTCTTCCCCTCAACTGTAAGCTCATTGTGGGAAGGTATTGACTGTTTTGTCATATTTTACTCTCCCAAGCACTTAGTATAGTGCTCTGCACACAGTAAATGCTCAATAAATATGATTGATTGATGGAATGAATAAATGAATATTTGTTACCAATTTTAACATTATAATGTAAGTTCCTGGAGGGCAGTGATCATGTGGCCTGCTTCTGTTGAAATATGACAAGTCCTTAACAGTCCTTCACACTCAGTAGCTGCTCAGTGATTACAATAATGATGCTGCTGCTGCTACTGTTGTTGAAGATGATGTTAACCAGCTATTTTCTTTGGAACAGTTGGATATTATCTATCTAAACAACCATTCAATTAGGGTTACTTACTGAACCTCCAATTTGGGTGAAGTGCTGTTCCAAATGTTTGAAAGAGTACAGCAGTTGAGAGACAAGTTCCCTGTCCTCAAGGAACTCAAAATATACTGGAAGAAACCAAAAAACAATTATTTACAAATTAGTATTAACAAAAGGAAGAAAAATGTTATGAGGAAAAAAATTCAATTATCACTATGGAATGGCAGAATAAGTAATTTACTATACAAATGAAAATTCACATATATTTGTATATGTCAAACTAGCTATTACAACTTTTACTGGTTGGCTTGGAGACTAGACTCCCTTTGAAGTTCACCCAAAGTGAGAGGCTGCAGTCTTTGCTTGCTTTTATGTTGCTGTCCTGGTCATTGGGGGAAATTGATAGAGAAATGGGAGGTTGTTAGGATGAGAAATCAGTTCTGTTTGCTACTTTTTAAATGAGTGAATAATACATGAAAGGAATATATTAAAATTGTTGGGAGATGAAACGGTATACACTGATTGGGTTAAATCTACTAAGTACTAGTAGAGAAGCAGCATGGCTCAGTGGAAAGAGCACGGGTTTTAGAGTCAGAGGCCATGGGTTCAAATCTCGGCTCCACCACTTGTCAGCTGTGTGACCTTGGCCAAGTCAGTTACTTCTCTGGACCTCAGTTACCTCATCTGTAAAACGGGGATTAATACTGTGAGCCCCACGTGGGACAACCTGATCATCTTGTATCCCCCTAGCGCTTAGAACAGTGCTTTGCACATGGTAAGCACTTAATAAATGCCATCATTATTATTATTATTATTACTAGATCTTTAGCTCCTTGTGGGCAGGGAACATATTCACTAATTGTGTTGTATTGTACTCTCCCAATTAGTTCAGTGTTCTAAATACTGCAAGTGTTCAATAAATGCAATTGATTGACTTACTGATTGATTGATAAGTATACCTGATGACAATGCAGAAAGCAGCGAGGTGGAGTCAGCTGGAAATTGATGAGAAACCCCTATTGTAATATAGGTAAAACTCACTACCTTAAAAGCTGACCTGTGGCCTCATCGTGATTAATCATTTATATACATTAATGCCTGTCTCCCTCACTTGACTGTAATCTCTTTGTGGGCAGCTAATGTGCTTACTAACTTTGTTTTTTACTCTCCCAAACCCTTAGTACAGTGCTCTGCACACAGTAAGCACTAAATAAATACCATTGATTGATGGAAGACCGAACATGAACAGTAGCAAAGATGGCGATTTTTACATAGCCAAAGACTAATTGGAGCAGTCATGCCAAGAGTTTAAAGGCAGGAGCACACGAATATGCATAGTAAACTAAGTGGGCAAGTGACTGTCTCTCTGTGCCCCGGAGGTGCTCAAGGGAACCATGAGCAGTAAGATTGAGAGCCTGTTTGCAGGGATCAGGAGAAAGGAGTCTGTAGTAGACAGTGGTTTGCAGAGAGAGTTCCGTGAAGTGACCCATACAGAAGGGCCCCTGTGAACTCCCTGCCAAGGAACCCGGGTGGCAATAAACTCAGTTCTGGTAACAACGGATGTCTCTCGTGAATTAATCAGTATATCTGCTCCTGGCCACAGGCATCACTTGCAAATAAAGAATGGGGAGAAATCGCGTAGGACTCTGGCTGACACAAGGATAGCAACTATGGTTGCCTGCAGTGCAGGAATTTCCGGTGTCTGGAAAAGTAAGGGAGGGGGAGTGACAAATTTCTCTCCTGGACTTCCTGACTCCAACCCTAGGACATGGGATAGATGGCTAGGTCTTGAGAGATCCCTTTGCCTTTGTAGCAGGATCTGTTTTAGAGGCAGGAGTAATGGTCGTAACTGACGTGGTTGAGGAGTGGGATTTGCTAAGCATGGACCTACAGTTCATCCCTGGAAGAGAAGATCCAGGGAACATTTCTAGAGGTCATGCTTCTCCTATGTGACACAGGGAGGAATTTTGGCCTGGACCTAGGGCTGAGAGTTCCCTGAATATCACATTGGCTTCTTATTCTCCACCCCTTAGGTGCCCATCAGGATGGAGACTAAGAGACGGGGCTGGTCCCCTAAGAACAGCAGTCTAACCAAACCATCTCCATCTCCTCTTTTCATCATATTAGCTACTGCCTCCAGTTTTAGCCTGGTCTGTCTGGCTGTGGCCTATCCCCACCCTGCCTATGGATTGAAGGATTGAGACTGGGAGTAGGGATTGTCAATGGCTATTTTAGCCTTAAGGTTCAAGTAAACTAGGCTCTACCTACAAGCAAGATGGATCAGAGCCCCTGTAGACTAATGTGGACACCAATTAATGAATGAGTCAATCGTATTTACTGAGCACTTATTATGTACAGAGCACTGTGCTAAGCACTTGGGAGAGTACAATACAACAAAATTAGCAGAAAAGTTCCTTCCAATAACGAGCAATGTGAATGGTGGGAGTAGCAGGTGCTCCAAGCTATATCTGGTTAGGCCAGATTCAGAGCCGATACCGTGCTAGACACTGATGTAGAAGTTGATTATCTGAACCAGTAACACTGATGAGAATGTGAATGTGGCCTAAGGGACAATCTCACCCTCCTGACACCTACTCAGTTGGGGGGTCAATGGCTCCCAAACAATTCATTTATGCATTCATTCATTCAGTCATATTTATGAAGTGTTTCCTGTGTGCAGAACACTGTACTAAGCACTTGGGAAAGTACAATGCAGCAATAAAGAGAGGCAATCCCTGACCACAACGAATTAACCATCAGGGGGAGCGAGGGGTGGAGAGACAGACATCAATACAAACAAACAGACATCAATATACATGAATAAAATTGCAAATATAAACATAAATGCTGCGGGGCGGAGAGGGGGGAACAGCAAAGAGAGTGGTCATGGTGACGTGGAAGGGATGGGAGATGAAGAAAAGTGGGCTTTAATCCTCTTGTAGAAAATATGCATTCAATAAGGCTTTGAAGGAGGCGAGAGCAATTGTCTGCTGGATTTGAGGAGGGATGGCGTTTCACTCAGAGATAGGAGGTGGGACAGGGATCGGCGGCAAGACAGGCAAGATTAAGGCACAGTGAGAAGGTTAGCACCAGAGAGGGTTAGTGGAGTGTGTGGTCTGGGATAGGGAGGTGAGATAAGAAGGGGCCAGGTGATGGAGAGCTTTGAAGCCAATAGTGAGGGGTTTTTGTTTGATATGAAGGTTTCTAGGCAACCACTGGAGATTTTTAAGGAGGGAACATGCCCTATACGTTTCTGTAGAAAGATAATCCAAGCAGCGGACTGAAGTATGGACTGAAGTGAGGAAAGGCAGGAGGTTGGAAAGTCAACAATGGGATAGGTGGGATAGGATGAGTTTTGTATTAATGTGGTAGCAGTTTGGATGGAAAGGAAAGGGAGGATTTTAGCAATACTGTTAAAGGTGTGATCCATAGGATTTGGTGAGGGATTGATTATGTGGGTCGAATGAGAGAGGGGAGTCAAGGATAATGCCAAGGTCATGGGCTTGTGAGACAGGAAGAATGGTGGTGTCGTCTTCAGTGATGGAAAAGTCAGAGAGAGGACAGAGTTTTGTTGGGAAGATAAGGAGCACTGCTTTGGGCATGTTAAGTTTGAAGTCACGGGAGTACATCCAGGTAGAGCCGTCTTGTAGGCAGGAGGATATGTGAGCCTGGAGAGAGGCAGAGAGATCAGAAGAGGAGATGTGCATCTGGGTATCATCTGCATAGATATGGTAATTGAAGCCGTGGGAGTTAATGAGTTCTTCAAGAGAATGAGTGTAGATGGAGAATAGAAGCGTACAGAGAATTAAATATTGAGGGCCCCCCACAGTTAGGAGGTGGGAGTTCAGAGGAGTATTCTGCGAAGGAGGCTGTGAATGAATGTCCAGAAAGATAAGAGGAGAACCTGGAGAGGACATAATCAATGAAGCCAAGGTTGGTTAATGTTCCCAGGAGAAGGGAGTAGTCCACAGTATCAAAGGCAGCTTAGATGTCAAAGAGGATTAGTCTCTCCATCTGTACTAGAGCACCTCGGAGGTCACAAACCTTCTGTTGTTTCTGCACTATCACATCTAATCTCAAAGACTCTGCACGAACATAATCTTTCATTTCCAAGAGGTTCATCTTTCCATGGGGTCTCTTGTGGTTCTCCTTCTACCACTCCGGAGCTTTGTCTTAGCCTGAGGACAGTTCTTCCTCTGACTCCCACTAACAATATTTGTTTCCTTCAAAGACTCAGTTCTGGGTCCCTTTCTATTATCAATCTACATGCATTCCCTTTGTGAATTCGTCCATTCCCTAGACTTCAACAACCACCTCTACAAGGAAGATTCTGAAATCTACTTTGACAGCCATAACTTCTATTTCATGCAATTAAACATCTTCTCCTTCCTCCAGGACATCTCTACATTTATGCACCCCTGAACCCTCAAACTCAGAATCTTCAAAACTGAATTAATCCTGTCTCCCAAATCCTCTTCTCCCCTTGATTTTCCCTTAACCACCAGGATCTCTTTCTCTCAAGATCTTGGCCTTACCCTTGACTTCTCTCTCTCCTTCAAACTGACTATTCAGTCCACAGCCAAATCCAGACCATTTTTTCCTCACATTTCCAGAACATTTCCACTTCTGTTCTGTGCCACTTTCTGTTCATTTTTAGTGGTATTTGTTAAGCATTAACTATATGCCATTAACTGTACTAAGCGCTGGGATAGATAAAAAATAATCAGGTTAAACACAGTCAAACAGTTCATTCAAACTGCCACCTTGCTGGTACAAGCATTTAACATATTCTGCCACAACTACTGCATCCGCTTAATCTCCAAGCTCTCTGTCTCCATTCTCTCCTCTCTGGTGTACATTCCTAACTCTGATTCCCAGATCATTTTTCAAAAGGAATCTTTCAAAACTCTTCTCAAAAATCTCCAGTGGCTACCAATCAATCTGCGCATCAGGCAGAAAGTTCACTCGGCTTCAAGGCTCTCCATCACCTCGTCCCCTCCTACCTCACCTCCCTTCTCTCCTTCTACAGCCCACCCCGCACCCTCCGCTCCTCCGCCGCTAATCTCCTCACCGTGCCTCGTTCTCAACTGTCCCGCCATCGACCCCTGGCTCACGTCATCCCCCGGGCCTGGAATGCCCACCCTCTGCCCATCCACCAAGCTAGCTCTCTTCCTCCCTTCAAGGCCCTACTGAGAGCTCAACTCCTCCAGGAGGCATTTCCAGACTGATCCCCTTCCTTCTTCTCCCCCTCGTCCCCCTCTCTATCTCCCCCATCTTTCCTCTTTCCCTTCCCCACAGCGCCTGTATATATGTATATATGTTTGTACAAATTTATTACTCTATTTATTTATCTTACTTGTACATATCTATTCTATTTATTTTATTTTGTTAGTGTGTTTGGTTTTGCTCTCTGTCTCCCCCTTCTAGACTGTGAACCCGCTGTTGGGTAGGGACTGTCTCTATGTGTTGCCGACTTGTACTTCCCAAGCGCTTAGTACAGTGCTCTGCACATGGTAAGCGCTCAATAAATACGACTGATTGATTGATTGATTGATTCATACGTCTCCCCATTCTTAAAACCTTACCACTGGCTTCCTATTCTTCTCTTCATCAAGCAGAAACTCCTAGTCATCTGTTTTAAGGCACTCAGTCAGTCCTCTCAAGTGCTACTCCGGCCACCTGTGCTTCTGACCCCATTCCCTCTCATCTCATGAAATCTCTCGCTCCATCCCTTCTCCCCTCCTTAACATCCATCTTCAACCGCTCACTCTCCACTGGTTCCTTCCCCTCTGCCCTCAAACATGCCCATGTCTCTTCCATCCTCAAAAAACCTCTCTTGACCCCACCACACCTTCTAGTTATCGCCCCATCTCCCTCCTACCATTCCTTTCCAAACTCCTTGAACGAGTTGTCTACACACGCTGCCTCGAATTCCTCAACACCTACTCTCTCCTCGACCCCCTCCAGTCTGGCTTCCATCCCCTACATTCCACAGAAACTGACCTCTCAAAGGTCACCAATGACCTCCTGCTTGCCAACTCCAGCGGCTCATACTCTATCCTAATCCTCCTCGACCTCTCAGCTGCCTTCGACACTGTGGACCACCCCCTTCTCCTCAACACGCTATCCAACCTTGTCTTCACAGACTCCGTCCTCTCCTGGTTCTCGTCTTATCTCTCTGGTCGTTCATTCCCAGTCTCTTTTGCAGGCTCCTCCTCCCCCTCCCATCCCCATACTGTGGGGGTTCCCCAAGGTTCAGTGCTTGGTCCCCTTCTGTTCTCGATCTACACTCACTCCCTTGGTGACCTCATTCGCTCCCACGGCTTCAACTATCATCTTTACACTGATGACACCCAGATCTACATCTCTGCCCCTGCTCTCTCCCCCTCTCTCCAGGCTCGCATCTCCTCCTGCCTTCAGGACATCTCCATCTGGATGTCTGCCCGCCACCTAAAACTCAACATGTCCAAGACTGAACTCCTTGTCTTCCCTCCCAAACCCTGCCCTCTCCCTGACTTTCCCATCTCTGTTGACGGCACTACCATCCTTCCCGTCTCACAAGCCTGTAACCTTGGTGTCATCCTGGACTCCGCTCTCTCATTCACCCCTCACATCCAAGCCGTGACCAAAACCTGCCGGTCTCAGCTCTGCAACATTGCCAAGATCCGCCCTTTCCTCTCCATCCAAACCACTACCCTGCTCTTTTGACCTCTCATCCTACCCCGTCTGGACTACTGTATCAGCCTTCTCTCTGATCTACCATCCTCATGTCTCTCCCCACTTCAGTCCATACTTCATGCTGCTGCCCGGATTGTCTTTGTCCAGAAACGCTCTGGGCATGTTACTCCCCCCCTCAAAAATCTCCAGTGGCTACCAATCAATCTACACATCAGGCAGAAACTCCTCACCCTCGGCTTCTAGGCTCTCCATCACCTCGCCCCCTCCTACCTCACCTCCCTTCTCTCCTTCTACAGCCCAGCCCGCACCCTCCGCTCCTCTGCCGCTAATCTCCTCACCGTGCCTCGTTCTCACCTGTCCCGCCATCGACCCCCGGCTCACGTCATCCCCTGGGCCTGGAATGCCCTCCCTCTGCCCACCCGCCAAGCTAGCTCTCTTCCTCCCTTCAAGGCCCTACTGAGAGCTCACCTCCTCGAGGAAGCATTCCCAGACTGGGCCCCCTCCTTCCTCTCCCCCTCGTCCCCCTCTCCATCCCCCTCATCTTACCTCCTTCCCTTCCCCACAGTACCTGTATATATGTATATATGTTTGTACATATTTATTACTCTATTTATTTTACTTGTGTATATCTATTCTATTTATTTTATTTTGTTAGTATGTTTGGTTTTGTTCTCTATCTCCCCCTTTTAGACTGTGAGCCCACTGTTGGGTAGGGACTGTCTCTATATGTTGCCAACTTGTACTTCCCAAGCGCTAAGTACAGTGCTCTGCACACAGTAAGAGCTCAATAAATACGATTGATTGATTGATTCTATCCCTCCTCTTTATCCATTATTTTATCTCACTACTAAGCCCACTCCATTTTTCTCAAGCTTACTCACTGTGACAGATTCTTATCTTTTCGGCTGCCAAATTCTTTCTCATGCTCTTTCTGTTCCTTGAATCTCTCTCCTCTTTTAAATCAGGCAGACTATGCCTCTCACCATCTTCAAAGCACTTTTGAAATCATGTCTGCTCCAAATGGCTTTCAGAGTCTAATCTCATCTCAGTCCAGTGTAGACTCTGAAAAGAATGGACTTTAACCCAGCCTAGTCCCACATTCTTCCCATTCGGGAAGAAAGGCCCATATGGAAATGGTGCAGCTCCACTGAGTCAGGATTTCCCATGGTTACTTGTCTCCAGAAATAGAAGATATCATCAATATCTCTCAGGGACAACGGGGAGAATTATTGTCCCAGAAAGCATATTTCTAGACTGTGAGCCAACTGTTGGGTAGGGACCATCTCTATATGTTGCCAACTTGTACTTCCCAAGCGCTTAGTACAGTACTCTGCACGCAGTAAGTGCTCAATAAATACGACTGATTGATTTACCTTTAGACACCGGTTCTTTGATTAGAAAAGCTTGTATTCATACATTTACAAAAGCCATTAAGTAATAATAATAATTATGGTATGTGTTAAGCCCTTACTATGTGCCTGGCACTATACTAAGTTCTGGGGTAGATACAAGCAAATCGGGTTGGACAAAGTCCCTGTCCCACGTGGGGCTCACAGTCACAATCCCCATTTTATGTGATGGAACTGAAGCCCAGAGAAGTAAAGTGACTTGCCCAAGGTCACACAGCAGAAAAGTGACCGTGTTAGGATTAGAACCCATGACCTTCTAACTCCCGGGTCCTTGCTGTACCCTGTACACCTTGCTGACTACATACGCCAAGCATGAATGCCTTAATTTCAGGCTGTTCAAGTGATAATTCCTATCAGAATGTTGATGTTATATGAAATGATTCTCAAAATATTTCCCGTGTTTCAACCTCTTGCTTTGGAACCAAGTGATAACATTTTAAACAAAACAACCAAGTTAATTTAATAATGTTAGTATTCCAGGTGTATACTTTTATAGCTCACATTTTCAAATACCATAAACTTTCTTTGATCTTTATTTGAAATGTAGTATGTTACAATCCAACTATTATTTCCTTTTGCATCTACCCACAGAGAAATGAGGAAAGAAGACTTGAGACGAGGATGAATAAAAGAACAGAGTTTGTGAGAAACTGCTAAAAAGAGAGAAATAGAGAGAGGTTTTAAGAAGGCCATTCAACAAGTTTCTAAAATTTTTAAATTACCCCAGTTGGCTTTAAATTAGAAAGGAAAAGCAATCAACTCTACTGAGAATAAAGTAGGAACTATAAGATAATGTGTGAACACTGGAAAAAAAGTATTTGAATAGCAGGTCAAAACTGAATGGGTGGGGCAAAGATGAAAGGGTGGACTTTCCTTGTGTCGCTGTCAATAAATATTCTTTGCTCTATGAGGGTTGTATTTGAGTCAGTAAGGAACATTCAGGAGGGAAAGTTCCAAAACAGAAATGTGGTGACTTACCCGATTTGGAGTAAAATTGAACTGGAAAGCTAGCTCAGGCGCTTCACTTGTACTCAAGGTTTTATTGGCTTTAAAATGGGTCCACAGAGTTTCCAACAATGGGTTGCTGATCAGGCTTTTCTCTTTCTCTTGGAGATGATCAACGACTCCACTCTCCTTTTTTCTTTCCCTTTCGTTTCCAAGTCTGTCTGTGGTAGAGGAGGACTGAGGTTGGCCTTGGTCTATGAGACCAACTGGAGGGAAATCCAAGCTTCTTGAAACAGAGTTATCTGTAGAAGGAGAAACATCAGACTGATCTCAGCCCTAGGAGTAGTTTCAGTGTCTGTCTTTAAGTATGGAATATTCAGTAATGCAAGAGAAAGTGTCAAGAATCCAAATCATTGAAAGAACACACAGCATAGAGAGTCTCACGAAAAGAGAGGGTTCTCTTTAGCTCAAGACCAGTGCTAGAAAATTCTAAAGTTATAGAAGAATGATTGCAAAACTGAAGAGAACCTAGAGGGTAAAGCATCATGTAACATTGTCCATGTGTAGAGGATTAAAAGGAGAAGTGGTACAGACTAGTGGAAAGAGCCTGTGCCTGGGAATCAGAAGACCTGAGTCTTCCAGCCTCCACAAGTTGTCTGCTATGTGACCATGGGTAAGTGACTTAACTTCTCTGTTTACCTCAGTTGTAAGATGGTGGTTAAGACCATGAGCCTCATATGGGACATAAACTATGTATTACCTGATTGTCTTCTGTCTACCCCAGAGCTTAGTATAGTTCCTGGCACATAGTAAATGATTAACAAATACCATAAAAATGGGAGTAGGGCCATACAAAAGTAAAGTAAGATGAAAGCAGTTAATAGAAAAAAATGGGAGGAAAGAAAATAAATCAAGTCACTTGGAAACTACATCCTCAACATAGATTTATGATCAAAATCTCCACATTTTAAAATTAGTGATTCCAGTCCTCTCCTCAACGACATTTTCAAAAAGCTAATTAAACTGCACCCCATTCTCACCAGGAGAAAGGTAGGAAAAAATACATTCGGAAATGGGAACCAAAGCAAAGAGTAAACGATGGATAAAAATGGGGATTTCCCAAAGGACTGAGCCCAAGGTGATCTCCTTCAGCAGTGCCCTCCAGCTACTACCTCCTGAGCTCCAATCTACATCCGCAATGTCCTCCCAGAAACTTTCGATATTTTGCAAAATGTCTGGGGTATGAGACAGGAAGACAGCCTCCTGTATGCTCATAGTCTCCAGGATGAGCTTGTCCAGTTCTCTGTCCCAGTCGAAGATCGCCAAGTAGGGCTAGTTTAGGGGTTGAGAAAATCAAGAGCAGAAAAAGACCTCATTAACAGCAGCAGGGGTGTGTGACAGAGCTAGGGACAGGAAAGACAAGGTCACTTTCACTCACTATAGTTCTCGGGTTTCTACCTCTTATGCCACCCACAGAAACAGTTGAGGAATTCAACAAATGAACATGAATGACAGCAGTACACTAAGCCCAGGAATGGAGATTACCGATTTCTTTTGGGATAAATTGACTGTTGGTCAGAGTTAACTTGGCCCAAGGCAGGATCGTCCTAGCAGGCTGGAATTGTGTCCCAGATTCATCAAGGAAAACTCCCCAAACTGGTCCCCTACCCAGGCAGTTACTCTCTTGGAGAGAAGAAAATTGAACCAGGGTCCCTGTTGCCTGACCAGCAAATGGCCTTACCTTCTTCCCTCAACAACTGGAGCTGGCAAAGATCTACCTGAATCTTCATTCATTCATTAATTCAGTCGTATTTATTCAGTGCTTATTGTGTGCAAAGCACTGTACTAAGCGCTTAGAAAGTACAAGTCGGCAACATATAGAGATGGTCCCTACCTAACAACGGGCTCACAGTCTAGAAGGGGGAGACAGACAACAAAACAAAACATGTAAACAGGTGTTAAAATCGTCCGAACAAATAGAATTGTAGCTATATGCACATCATTAACAAAAGAAATAGAATAGTAAATATGTACAAGTAAAATAAATGGGGTAATAAATCTGTATAAATATATACAAGTTCTGTGGGAAGGGGAAGGAGGTAGGGTGGGGGGATGGGGAGCAGGAGATGGGGAGGGGAGGGGGATCAGAGGAAAAAGAGGGGCCTAGTGTGGGAACCTTAGTCCCTGAAAATTTCTCACAAACACCAGAGGAAAATGGATCCCCTCCTCTAAACCACAGGCAAGTGGGGGCATCATTTCCCATAGCAGTGAATCTCCCCAAACCATGGGCAATGGAGGTTGGTTCATGTTTCCCAAAATATATTGTGTTGCTCTCACTGACAGTAATCCATACCTGTCACTTTTCTGGGCATTTGCTCAGCTGAATAAGGTTTTCTGCAGATTCTCCCACCAGCCCAGCAGGCTAAAAGCAGCAGTATTTACTGCCAACACCAGAGATGACTCTTCCAGTCCACGGCCAGTAGGATTGAGACCAAACAATTGGTGCTGCCTTTGCAGACTCGTGCTGTGGAACTGTGGGATTCTGACTTTTGGAGGACTACCAGATGAACCAAGGTCAGGCCTGATAGAGAACCACTCCCTCTAGACCATATCGGACCTCAGGTTGCTGCTCTGGAACCATCAGCTGAGCTTGCCCACTGCTTCCCAGGCCGTGAGGTTCTACAGATCCTCAGAAAGTCATCTAGATATGAGATTCCAGAGAATTAAATCCTCCTTTAGACTGTGAGATCGTTGTGGGCAGGGATTGTGTCTAGCAACTCTATTAGAGTGCCCTCTCCCAAATGCTTAGTGCAGTGCTCCGCACACAATAAGTGGTCAAAAAATATGATTGGTTGATTGTATAGACTATTCAGAGCAGTTGACATTCTGGAGATTGAATGAATGAATTCTCAATAGGATATTATTGTCCCTGGAGTTTCAAGGTGAGGCCAGTGTCCAGCAGAAACTACCATCCTCCACACCCTAAGCTCCAGAAGCATTTAGGATTCAGGGAAGAATACCTAGGGTGGGAATGGGTCGTGGGCCTGTGGCCTCAGAGCCAGAATTATGCTGAAGGTGTGGCAGGAGGAGGAAGAAGGAATCACACACGAGGATTTGAGTGTATTTACTATCTCCGTGCTGTCCGCTCTTGTCAGAAGATGGAGCTTCTGATCATTGGATGTATCCTGGACTGTGGGGTTGGTCTGACACTGACCATGCCCAGGGTCCTTTGCTCTGGGTAGTGGGGGTAGGTGTGTGTGAGGCCTATGACCTACTTTCTCAAGATTAATCTCTGTCCTTGTCACCACTCCCAGCCTCCTGCCTGATTCAAGGGCTGACAACTCTGGAGTTGCTGTGAGGACTGGTCATATTGTGGGGCTCAGGGCGGGGAGGACAGAGCTCTGGGAGGCTCCCCAATTCTGGAATTATCCGTGATTATCCCAAACCTCTCTAGCTTTCAAACCTCCCAGGGACCCATGAGGGAGGGCAATTCCTAACTGTTTTTTCTTCTGATGTTTGTGAGAAAGTTTCAGGGTTGCAGGTGCAGAGCTCCAGGCAAGGATAATCCCCAGACCTCCTGCATGGCTGATTTCTCTGATCCCAGACTGGGCGCAGGAGATTCAACCCAGTGTTCCGCCCATTCCCAACTACAGGCAAACTATGGCATGAGAACAGAGCCATCATTCTGACTACAAGTCCAGGCAAACTCTCATAACCCTCCCTTCCCAATTTTCCCTAGATCTCAGTTTGTCCTGGTTGCGGGCTTCCCCACATCTTATTGGCAGCTTCCCTCTGAGAGGAGTGGATACTGGAGTCCCAGTCCCTTTGCCCGTGGAGAAGAATCAACCTCCTGATTCGGATGGTTCCTCAATGTTTATTCTAGACTCGCCTAACCTAATGCTCTCTCATCTTACCTTGTTGCTGTTTCTCCAGCTTCCCAATTCCACTAGGTGGCGGGGCGGGGGGGGAGGGAGAGAAGACGCCCTGCTGTCTGGACAGACAGTATCCAGCCACCTGCTACAAGGATGGGGACCTGGTGATCGCAGGGATGTTATCTCTGCAGACCATGACTGTTTTCCAGAGCGAAAACTTACATTTCGTTGATAGTAGTTACAGGAAGAACTATATTGCCAAGTAAGTTTTTTTGTATTAGTGGCTATACTGAATGTTTAATTAAATTATGGTACTTGCTAAGTATTTGCTATGCAAAGCACTGTCCTAAACACTGGTTGGATACAGTTCTTGTTTAATATGGGGCTCACACTCTGACTAGGCTTTAATCCGCATTTTACAGATGAGGTAACTGAGAGACAGAAAAGTTAAGTGACCGGCTCAATGTCACACAGCAGAAATGTGGCAGAACTGAGTTTAGAACACAGGTCCCATGATTCCCAAGCTTGGGCCTCACTACTTCTTTGGTTTTCTCTGTTTTGATGGCACTTGATGATTTGGCAGGGACTGTATTCAACACAGAGTTTCTGACACCTTTCCTGAGACAGGTCCAGCCTGTACTCTAAGCCCCCCGTATCACTTCCCGGTCTGGATTGTCTGTCCCTCCTTCTTTCCCTTCAGATTCTGTCCTTCCGATCCTCCTTCTGGGTTTGAAGGGAAAATGTTTCCTTCTACTCCCTCCCTGTCCTCGTAGCCATTGGAGCTGTGACTCAGAGCCAGGGAGGACTTGGGGCTGGGTGGTGCAGGAGAGGAAGCAGGGTGGCCAGTGCAGAAGGCAATGTGATTCAGGGCCCTGGGCTGGGTGATGCTGCCACTGGACTTTGTACCTGATCTGTTCTTTTGGTAGGACATGTCCCTTGGAATGTGCAGTGGGGCGCAGGGTAAATCCTGGGGGCTTACACTGTCTTTCTCATTTCAGTTGGGCTCACAAAGACTTCGAGCACTTCCTGGCCCTGCTATATGCCATGGATGAGATCAACAAGGATCCCAGCCTTTTACCCAATATATCACTGGACTTCCATTTCCATGAAATCTACCACAATGCCAAAAGAGCCATGGAGGGTGCCTTGATGGGGATGTCAGAAGAAGGACAGACCATCCCTAACTACAGCTGTGGGAAGCAGGAAAAGACTGTGGCTGTCATTGGAGGAGCCACGTCTGCCCATGGCGAACATCCTGGTACTCTACAAGTTCCCGCAGGTAGGAAACCATTCAAACAGTACGGTTCCTTCCCTGTGTAATGAAGGAATGACTAGATTGGAGAGTTGTCTCAGGGAAAGCAGTTTCTGTTTACTTCTTTCAAACCCACACTGCACACTGAGAAGGAATGTTCATGGGTAAGAGCAAATTTTCAGGGAAAGCCTAGCGCTGTTTCTACTTTAAGGACAAGCCAGGTCCTGTGGGTTCACTGATGGATGAAACTGTCCAAGTGAATTTCTATCAAAGTCAGTTTCTTTGTTACTTTTTACTGGCTCCAAGAGCACTCCCTGTCCATACTGCAACTTTCCCTTTAGAGGGGCAAAAAGAAATGGTAAAAGGAAAGTTATAAATATGGGGCACAGAGTCAGGGGGGGTGTGAAGGAGCTAGGGACAGGGAATACAGGGTCACTTTCACTCACTATAGTTCTGGAGTTTCTACCTCTTAGTAGGGTTACAGTGATGCTTCTCACCAAGATTCCAGGAGGATTTCAAACTCCTGAAGCCCCCATTTCCCTCCTCATTTGACTCCTTTAAGAACCACTGCTATGATCCACCGTCCATCTTCCCTAAATGCCAGCTTCAACTGTTCCCTCGCTGAGGGTTCTTTTTTCTCTACCTTCTAACATATGCAAATCCCCGTGAGTCTCAAAACACTTTCCCTGGATCCAATACGCACAACGCATCTCCATCTTGTCCCTGCTCCCTTTCTTGTCATGTCTCCTCGATCAGATATTTTGCCCTTCTGCCTCCATTATCTCTTCTCCAACCCCACTCCTGACCCACTCCAATCTGCTTTCTGCCCCCTTTCCTCCACTGAGGAAGCAATCTATAAGCAACCTATTTTACCCTAATATTCCTCTACTGCTCAATCACTTTGGATTCCATGGACCACAGCCTCTTTCAGAAATACTACCTGAAGCTGTTTTCTCTTTCACAGTCTCTTTTGGTATTATTCTTGCCTCTCTGGCTGCTCCTTCTCACTCCCTTCCCCTGGCTCTTCTGTTTCTCACCCCACAACCTTGGGTGTCACTCAACACTCCATTCTTGCTCTCCTGTCATCTCACTTTGCACTCGCTCCTTTGGAGAACTCATCCACTACCAAGGCTTCATTTACCTTCATTCACCTAGTCCATGCGGTAACTCTAAATTCTGTCTCAAAAGCACCAAATCCCCACTTCCTGCGGCGTCTCACATTCCCACTTCACTCTGCAAGGCTGGCTCCCTTGGGCATCAATTTCAATAAGAATAAAATTGAAGTCTTCATTTTCCCTCCCAATTTCTCCTTTTTAGTTTCCAATAGAGGTTGATAGCATCGCCATCCTCTCTGTCATCAAGACCCTCAGTAGTGGCATGAACTTTGATTCTTTGCTCTTTCATCTCTCACATCCAGTCTGTTGGTTAATGCTGCTGATTTTTCCTCCACAGCATTTTCCCAGACCTGCTACTCCGGTCCCATCCAAATGGCCATCAGCCTGGTCTGACCACCCATAGTTTCCTAGCTAGGATCCTGTATTGGCCTCCTTACTGATTTTCCTAGACTGTGAGTTAGTTCTGGGCAGGGAATCCTTAAATCTGCACCAATTCTCTCAAGTCACCATGCCCCATTTGGTCTCTATACCCAACCTACCTACCCTTATGGCGCAGCATGACACCCTCAACACTACCCTCTCTATTGAAATCAACTTGCTCTCTCCCCTATCCCTTCTCCAGTCTCATACCACTAACCCACAACACTGGATCACCTCCAGAGCACTCTTCCTTTCCTCCCATGGACATGCCGTGGAGTGATGCTGGCAGAAATCCAGAGATCATGCCAACTTAGTCCATGTCAAATGCATCCTTGCCGCTCTAACGTGGCCTCTCCCCTGCCTGGTAACAATATTGCTCCATCCTTATTGACTCCCATGCTCATTGCGTTCGCCAGGTGTTTCATACACTTAATTCCCTCCTCAAACCCTCTGTCACCCCACCCCACCTAACCTTAGTCCCTAACTTGGCCACATATTTTATGGATAAAATTGAAGCCATCAGGAATGATCTCTCTAAAATCTCCCCTGCTCCTGTACAGTCCCTCCCTCCCTCTGTCCCTTTTTTGACTCTCCCATCTTTCTCTGTAATGTTCTAAGAGGGGATCTCCTGCTTCCTTTCAAAATCTACTCCTTCTATTCATTCCTTTCCCTTTGCACCTGATCAAAACACTTGCCCTAACCTTTTTTTCCACCCTGACCTCCACCTTCACCTGTTCACTCTTCAGTGGCTTCTTCTCCATTGCTTTCATATGTGCACATGTATGCCCTAGCCTAAAAATAAACCATCCCTCAAACCCTGGCCCCAGATCCTTCTGGTTATAGCTTCATCTCCCTCCTAACATTGCCTTCCATACTCCACTTCCTCTCCTTCTATTCTCCTTTAACTCCCCACTAATCTCTACCACCCAATCCAGTTACTAATCCCAGGTCCCACCTCCAGGTTTCTGAGCCATTTGGATCTTTTTCTCAAATTATTTCTCTCTTTCTCCATCCCTACATTGATCCTTGGGGACTTCAATTTCCACTTCTTTCTTCCTCTTATCCTCAACTCCACTGACCCATTAATCAACTTGGACATGCACTTGATCTCATCCTCCCTGGTGACAGTACTAGCCTCACTCTCCCCAACTCTACCTTCCTCAACTATGAAATTTCCCTGTAGTAATAATTACTAATAATTTTGGAATTTGTTAAGTGCTTATTATAGGCCAAATGCTGCCCTAAGCGCTGGGGTAATACAAGATGATCAGGTCCCACATGGGACTCACAACCTAAGTCGTGGGGAGAACAGCTTTTTTGAATCACCCTTTGGGAACCAAGGTATACAGAAATTAAGTGACTTGCCTGAGTGATTTGGAACTGGGATTAGAACCCAGGTGCTCTCTTTCCACAAAACCGCACTCTATCCAAACACAGCCTCCTCACCTGATATCTGTCCCTTTCCTGCCCCCACATGGAACTCTCTCCTGTTCTCCATAGAGAACTTCATTTTTTAAATCTGCACCAATATTCTCAAGACATTATGCCCCATTTAGTCTCCATTCTCAAACTATCCTTGATGCAACAATTGACACCCTCAACACAACCCTCTCTACTGGACTCTACTTGCTCACTACCCTCTCCCTTTACCAATCTCGTACCACTAACCCTCAGTACAGGATCACCCCCAGAGCACTCTTCTTTTTCTCCCATGGACATGCAGTGGAGTTGTGCTTGCAGAAACCCAGATAGCAAGCAACCTAGTCCATGTCAGATGCATCTCACCTACTTTAACGTGCCTTCTCCTTACTTGGCGCAGAGCACCGTACTAAGTGCCTGGGAGAGTACAATATAGTAACATAACAGATTTTCCCTGCCTACAACGAACTTACAATCTAGAGGGGTGCTTACAGTCTAAGGAGGAACAGGAGATCTCTTCTTGAGACACTTCAGAGAAAGATGGGAGAGTCAAAGAAGGGGCAGAGGAAAAAAGGACAAGATAGGAGCAGGGGATAGTAATGCACGATGGTCGGGTCCCACATGGGGCTCACAGTCTATGTTGTGGGGAGAACAGGTGATTTTGAATTCTCATTGGGAGCTCAAACATAGAGAAATTAAGTGACTTGTCCAAGAAACTTCGAGCTGGGATTAAAACCATGTATTCTCTTTCCACTAGACCACATTTTATCCAACCACAACCTCCTCATTATGCCCCATTTATTCATTCATTCAATTGTATTTATTGAGCACTTACTGTGTGCAGAGTCTCCATACTGAAACTACCTATCCTTGATGTGCAAAGTGACACCCTCAACACCACCCTCTCTAATGGACTTAACTTGCTCAATCCCCTCTACGTTTACTAATCTTGTATCACTAACCCTCAGTACAGGATCACCCCTAGAACACTCCTCTTTTTCTCCCGTGGACATGCCATAGAGTTGTGCTGTCAGAAATCCAGATATCAGGCCAACCTAGTCCATGTCAGATGCCTTTCACCTGCTTTAACCTGCCCTCCTCCCAACCCGGCAACAATATTGCTGCATCCTTATTGACTACCATGCCGATTGCCTTTGCCAGTTGTTTCCTTCCTCAATCCCAGTTTGGATAAAACTGGTACTATCAGGAGAATCTCCTCTGCTCCTATCTGGTTCTTCTCTCCTCCTTCCCCTTCTTTGACTCTCCCACGTTTCCATGAAGTGTCTCAAGAATAGATCTCCTATTCCTCCTCTAGACCGTAAGTCCCCCTCTATCAATCAATCAATCGTATTGATTGAGTGCTTACTGTGTGCAGAGCACTGTACTAAGCGCTTGGGAAGTACAAGTTGGCAACATATAGAGACAGTCCCTACCCAACAGTGGGTTCACAGTCTCGAAGGAGGAGACAGAGAATAAAACCAAACATATTAACAAAATAAAATAAATAGAATAGATATGTACAAGTAAAATAAATAAATAAATAGAGTAATAAATATGTACAGACATATATACATATATACAGGTGCTGTGGGGAAGGGAAGGAGGTAAGACGGGGGGATTGAGGGGGGACGAGGGGGAGACGAAGGAGGGGGCTCAGTCTGGGAAGGCCTCCTGGAGGAGGTGAGCTCTCAGTAGGGCCTTGAAGGGAGGAAGAGAACTAGCTTGGCAGATGTTGGGAGGGAGGGTATTCCAGGCCAGGGGGATGATGTGGGCCGGGGGTCGATGGCGGGACAGGTGAGAACGAGGCACGGTGAGGCGATTAGCGGCAGAGGAGCAGAGGGTGGGGGCTGGGCTGTAGAAGGAGAGAAAGGAGGTGAGGTGGGAGGGGGCGAGGTGATGGACAGCTTTGAAGCCGAGAGTGAGAAGTTTTTGCCTGATGCACAGATTGATTGGTAGCCACTGGAGATTTTTGAGGAGGGGAGTAACATGCCCAGGGCGTTTCTGGACACAGACAATCCGGGCAGCGGCGTGAAGTACGGATTGAAATGGAGAGAGACACGAGGGTGGGAGATCAGAGAGGAGGCTGATGCAGTAGTCCAGACGGGATAGGATGAGAGCTTGAACGGGCAGGGTAGCAGTTTGGATGGAGAGGAAAGGGAGGATCTTGGCAATGTAGCGGAGCTTAGACTGGCAGGTTTTGGTGATGGCTTGGATGTGAGGGGTGAGTGAGAGAGCAGAGTCGAGGACGACACCAAGGTTGCGGGCTTGTGAGACGGGGAGGATGGTAGTGTCGTCAACAGTGATGGGAAAGTCAGGGAGAGGGCAGGGTTTGGGAGGGAAGACAAGGAGTTCAGTCTTGGACATGTTGAGTTTTAGGTGGCAGGCAGACATCCAGATGGAGGTGTCCTGAAGGCAGGAGGAGATGCAAGCCTGGAGGGAGGGGGAAAGAGCAGGGGCAGAGATGTAGATTTGGGTGTCATCAGCGTAGAGATGATAGTTGAAGTCGTGGGAGCGAATGAGGTCACCGAGGGAGTGAGTGTAGAACGAGAACAGAAGGGGACCGAGAACTGAACCTTGGGGAACCCCCACAGTAAGGGGATGGGAGGAGGAGGAGGAGCCTGCAACAGAGACTGAGAATGAACGACTGGAGAGATAAGAGGAGAACCAGGAGAAGACGGAGTCTGTGAAGCCAAGGTTGGATAGCGTGTTGAAGAGAAGGGGGTGGTCCACAGTGTCGAAGGCAGCTGAGAGGTCGAGGAGGATTAGGATAGAGTGTGAGCCGTTGGATTTGGCAAGCAGGAGGTCATTGGTGACCTTTGAGAGGGTAGTTTCCGTGGAATGTAGGGGACGGAAGAAAGACTGGAGGGGGTCGAGGAGAGAGGTGGTGTTGAGGAATTCGAGCTAGCGCGTGTAGACAACTCGTTCAAGGAGTTTGGAAAGGAATGGTAGGAGGGATATGGGGCGATAACTAGAAGGTGTTGTGGGGTCAAGAGAGGGTTTTTTTTAGGATGGGAGAGACATGGGTATGTTTGAAGGCAGAGGGGAAGGAACAAGTGGAGAGTGAGCGGTTGAAGATGGAAGTTATGGAGGGGAGAAGGGATGGAGCGAGAGATTTCATGAGATGAGAGGGAATGGGGTCAAAGCACAGGTGGCCGGAGTAGCAATTGAGAGGAGGGAGGAGAGCTCTTCTGAGGATACTGCTGGGAAGGATGGGAGAGTAGCAGAGAGTGTTGAGAGCTCTAGATTGTAAGCTCATTGTTGGTAGGGAATACCAGTTACGTTGTTATATTGTACTCTCCCAAGCACTTAGTACAGTGCTCTGCACACAGTAAATGCTTAAGAAATACAGCTGATTTATTGATTTCCCTCCCAGTCTACCCCTTCTACCTGCTCCTCTGGCCCCATATCTTTATACCTTATCAAAATACTCATCTCCTCTTTTCTTCCCTTCCCTACTGCTATCTTCAACTGTTCACTCCCCAATGGCTTCTTCCCCACAGCTTTCAAATATTCTTGTGTATCTTCTATCCTAAAAATAACCCTCTCTTGACCCCTCATCTCTCTCTGGTTCTTGTTCCATATCCCTCCTCCATTCCTTTCCAAATTCTATGAGTGAGTTGTCTACACTCACTGTCTCCACTTCCTCTCCTCCATTTTCCTCCTTGACACCCCACCAATCTGGCTTTTTCAGTAGTTTTTGCTACATGGTTCTTATGTTCCAGGCAGTATGCTCTGGAGTAGGTAAAGTTAGTCGGGTTGTGACCCAATCAATGTCCCACATGGAGTTCACTGTCTTAATCCCCATTTTACAGACAAGGTAAGTGAGGTGCAGAGAAGTTAAGTGATTTGCTTAAGGTAAGACACCAGACATCTGGCAGAGGCAGGATTAGAAACCACGTCCTTTTGACTCCCAGGCCTGTGCTCTATCTACTAAGCCTTGCTGCTTATGCCAACTTCACTCCATGGAAACTGCCCTCTAAAAGGTCGCCAGTGATCAACTTCTTACCAAATCCAACAGTTTCTATTCCATCCTTTTCTTTCCGGACCTCTCAGCGCCCTTCAACACTGTGGACCAATGCCTTCTCCTGGAAACATGATCTAACCTTGGCTTCACTGACACTGTCCTCTCTTGGTTCCCTCCTGTCTCTTTGGATGCTGCTTCTCAGTCTCTTTCACAGGCACCTCATCTACATCCCAATCCCTCAATGTGGGAGTCTTTCAAGGCTCAATTCTGGGTTCCCTTCTCTTCGCTACCTACACTCACTCCCTTGGAGAATCATTCACTCTCATGGCTTCAACTACCATCTCTATGCTGATGATTCCCAAATTTACCTCTCCAGCCTTCATCTTCATTCTCTGCAGTTTCATATTTCCCCTACCTTCATAACATCACTACCTGGATGTCCTGCTTACAACTCAAAACTAGCATATCCAAAACAGAACTCATATTCCCACTCAAGCCCTGTCCTTCCCATGACTTTTCCATCATGTAGATAGCATTATCTTCCTCTCTGTTTCTGTCTCACAAGCCTGTAAATCTGCCCATTCCAGTCCATATTTCACTTTGCTGCCGGTATCATATTTGTAAAACACATTCAATCCATGTTTTGCCACTCCTCAATGAACCTCTAGTGATTGCCCATCAAGTTCCTCATCAAAAAGGATCTTTTTACCATAGACTTCATTATACTCAATCACCTGCCCCTTCCTATCTTACCTTCCTTTTCATTCATTGATTCGATTGTATTTATGGAGCTCTTACTGTATAGAAAGCGCGGTACTAAGAACTTAGGAGAGTACAATATAAGAAACACATACACCCCCTGCTCATAATGAGCTCACAGCCTAGAGGGGGAAACAGACATTAATGAAATAAATAAATGAATAAATGAATACATCAATTACAGATCTATACATATATGTGAAGTGGTGATAGGAGGGAGGATAAATGAAGAGAGCATGCCAGGCAGACACAGGAAGGGAGTGGGAGAAGAGGAGAGGAGGGCTTAGTCAGGGAAGGCTTCTTGGGAGGAGATGAGCCTTCAATAAGGCTTCGAAGTGGGGGAGTGTATTTTTCTGTTTGATATGAGGAGGAAGGATGTTCCAGGTCTGAGGTAGGACCTGAGCAAGAGGTCAGTGGTGAGAAAGATGTGATCAAGGTACAACGAGAAGGTTAGCACTAGACGATCAGAGTGTGCGAGATGGGTTGTAGTAAGAGAGTAGGGAGGCGAGGTAGGAGGGGGCAAAGAAATTTAGTGCTTTAAAGTCAATGATGAAGAGATTTTGTTCGATGCAGTGGTGGATGGGCAGCCACTTGAGTTTCTTGAAGAGTGGGGAAACATGGTCAGAACATTTTTGAAGGAAAATGTTCCGAGCAACAGAGTCAAGTATGGAGTGGTATGGGGAGAGGCAGGAGGCAGGAAGATCAGCAAGGAGGCTGATAACATTAATCAAGGCAGGATAGAATAAGTTCTTGCATTAATGCTGTAGAAGTTTGGATGGAGAGGGAGGGGTGGATTTTAGCAATGTCGTGAAGGTAGAACTGACAGGATTTAGTGAGGGCTTGAATATGTGGGTTGAATGAAAGAGAGGTTTCAGGGATAATGTCAAGGTTCATTCATTCGTTCATTCAATCGAATTTATTGAGCGTTTACTGTATTAAGAGCAATGTACTAAGCGCTTGTAAAGTACAATTAGATAACATATAGAGACAGTCCCTACTCAATAATAATAATAATAATAATAATAATAATAATAATAATGGCATTTATTGAGCGCTTACTATGTGCAAAGCACTGTTCTAAGCGCTGGGGAGGTTACAAGGTGATCAGGTTGTCCCACGTGGGGCTCACAGTCTCAATCCCCATTTTACAGATGAGGGAACTGAGGCACAGAGAAGTTAAGTGACTCGCCCAAAGTCACACAGTTGACAATTGGCGGTGCAGGGGTTTGAACCCATGACCTCTGACTCCAAAGCCCGGGCTCTTCTCCACTGAGCCACGCTGCTTCAACAATGGGCTCACAGTCTTAAAGAGGGAGACGGACAGCAAAGCAAAACAAGTAGACAGGTGTAAATACCATCAAAATAAATAGAATTATAGATATATACACATAATTAATAAAATAGAGTGATAAATATGTACAAATATACACAAGTGCTGTGGGGAGGGGGAAGGGTTAGGGCAGAGGGAGGGATTGGGAGCGATAGGGAAGGGAGGAGGAGGAGAAAATAAGGAAGGACTCAGTCTGGGAAGGCATCCTGAAGGAAGTGAGCTCTCAGTAGGGCTTTGAAGAGAGGAAGAGAGCTAATTTGGCTGATGTGTGGATGGAGGGCATTCCAGGCCAGAGGTAGAATGTGGGCCAGGGATCGACGGCGGAACAGACGAGAACAAAGCACAGTGAGGATGAGAAGGCGAGAAGGGAGGTGAGGCAGGGGGGAACAAGGTGATGGAGAGCTTTGAGGCCAATTATGAGGAGTTTTTGCTTCATGCAATGGTTGATAAGCAACCACTGGAGATTTTTGAGGAGGGGAGTGACATGCCCAGAGCGTTTCTAAAGAAAGATAATCTGGACATCAGAGTGAAGTATAGACTGAAGTGGGCAGAGACAGGAGGATGGGAGATCAGAAATGAGGCTAATGTAGTAATCCAGTCGGGATAGGGTGAGAGCTTGAACCAGCAAGGTAGCAGTTTGGATGGAGAGGAAAGGGCAGATCTTAGCGATGTTGTGGAGGTGAAACCGGCAGGGTTTGGTGGCAGATTGTATGTGTGGGGTGAATGAGAGACCAGAGTCAATGATGACACCAAGTTCGTGAGCTTGTGAGACAGGAAGGATGGTAGTGTTGTCCACAGTGACGGGAAAGTCAGGGAGAGGGCAGGGTTTGAGAGGGAAGATAAGGAGCTCAGTCTTGATATCTTGAGTTTTAAGTGGCAGGCAGACATCCAGGTGGAGATGTCCTGAAGGCAAGAGACATGAGCCTGGAGGGAGGAAGAGAGAACAGGGGAGGACTTGTAGATTGGGGTAACATTAGCATAAAGATAATAGTTGAAGCCATGGGAGCAAATGAGTTCACCAGGGAGTGAGTATATATGGAGAACAGAAGGAGACGAAGATCTGACCCTTCTGGAACCCCTATGTTAGGGGATTGGAGGGGGAAGAGGAGCCCCTGAGGGAGACTGAGAATGAACGGCCAGAGAGATAAGAGGAGAACCATGAGAGGAAGAAGTCAGTAAAGCCAAGGTTGGGTAACGTGTTGAGGAGAAGGGGATGATCCACAATGTCAAAGGCAGCTGAGAGGTCGAGGAGAATTAGGATAGAGTAGGAGCCATTGTATTTGGCAAGAAGGATGTCATTAGTGACCTTTGAGAGGGTAGCTTCGGTGGAGGGTTGGGAATGGAAGTCAGACTGAAGGGGGTCTAGGAGAGAAGTTACGGTTACAGGCTTTTGAGACAGTACAGATGGTGGTGCCATCAACAGATGGGAAAGTGAGTGGGTGGACAGAGTTTGGGTGGGAAGATAAGAAGTTACTTTTTAGCCATATTAAGTTTGAGGTGACAGGAGGGCATCCTAGTAGAGATATCTTGAAGACAGGAGGAAATACAAGATTGCAGAGAGGGAGGGTGATCAGGGCTAGAGTTGTAGCTTTGGGTATCATCAGCATAGAGGTGCTTTTCTACTACAACCCAGCTCACACCCTTCCCTCACTACTGTCAACCTACTCAATGTACTTTGATCTTGTCTACCTCGCTCCTGATCCCTCACCCACATCCTGCCTCTGGCCCAGAACTCTGTACCCCTTCGTATTTGTCTGATGATCACTGTCTCCACCTTCAAAGCCTTTCTAAAACCACATCTCTTCCAAGGAGCCTTTCCTGAATAAGACTTCATGTCCCCTACACCCTCTAACTTTTGCAACTCCCTTCTGATTAGCTCTGTTCCATTTATTCATCCCCTCCACCCAACAGCACTTATATAAATAGCCATAATTTATTTCAGTGTCTGTCTTCTTCTACGTTAGCTCACTGTGAGCGGGAGACATGCTTACCAGCCCTGTTATATTTTTCTCTCCCAGTTATCTCCCCACAGTAAATGCTCAATAAATTGGACTAATGGACTAAAACCTCTTTGAGGGTAGGGATTGCTGCTTTTTGCTTTTATTTTATCTTTTCCCTAGTGGTATGAACAGTGTGCTTTCCAAAGCAGGAACTAAGTAAATACTTTTGATGGATTTATTACATTATCACACCTCCCACTTAGTTCTGTTGGTCTCTATCCAGATCACCTATGGCCCATTTGACCTGATCCTGAGTGACAAGGTACAGTTTCCATCTCTCTATCAGGTGTCCCCCAGAATCTCCTCTCTGCCTCAGGGGATGGTCCGGTTAATGGTGCATTTCAGCTGGACCTGGGTGGGGGTCGCGGTGTCAGGTGATATGAGAGGAGAGAGATTTCTCTCGAATGTGACCAGGGAGATGGTCTAGAATAGTGTTTGTGCAGCTTTTACCAAGATGATCCCTAGTGGAAAGTTCAACTTTTATTCAGCCTGGAGAATCTACTCCAGTGTCATGGTTACATTAGCTTCAGTAATGGCTGCCTATGGTGATGCAGAGACCCTGAACTTTCTGAGATTTGTAATAGAGATTTCTGGACTGTCCAAGATGGTTTGGGTCATCACCTTTTACTGGGACGTTAGTTTGAGCAAGACGTATGAAACAAGTAATTATGATTTTCATGGGACTTTGACTCTGGTGAACGTTGCTAAAGAGGTTCCTGGTTTCAGAGATTTTTTACAGACAGTTAAACTAGCAAAATATCCAGAAGCCACTATCTTGAAAGAATTCTGAGAGTCCGCCTTTGACTGTTCTTTTTCACTGTCTGAACTGAGTGGAAGAAAATGCTCAGAAAATGCTTCCTTGGAGATGCTGCCTGCACACGTTTTTTCTCTGACGATGTCTACTCTGAGTTACAGTGTGTAACTCATGTATGCTGTGTCCCAGGGGCTCCAGTACTTGCTTCTAACCGGCTCAGACCCGGAATCACTGGAAAATGAGGACAACCTGGTGCCTCGTCCATAGCAGGTAATATTCCCCCGCTGGTATAGCGAGCAGCGTAATCTATCAGTTGACCAATGGTGTTTGTTAAGAGCTTACTGTGTTCATAGCATAGTCCTGAGCACTTAGGAGAGTACATAACAGCAGAGATGGTCGAAACATTCCCTATGCAAAGGGAGCTTTCAGCCTAGAGGTCACAAGAGGAAGGCCTTTCTGAAGTTAAGAAGTAGAGGGCCTTGTCGAAACTTACTCCTTCAGAGAAACCTCATCCTTTAAACTCTGATATATACAGGACTGGGTTCAAAGACCAAGTCCTAGAAATCTATGCACTGAAATAAAACTGCAGGTAGGAGAATAGAGAAACACTGCCCTAATGCAAGAAATCCCTCTTGGGCATCTCGTTAAACTGTAGCTAAGGTTTGGACAAAAGTATTGGTTTGTTTTAATTATAATCAGTGATATTTCAGCTGGTCCAGCCAGACATATCCTTGCAAATAAGGAAGGTCTAAATCAATCAATCAATTAAACAATGGTACTTAATGACTGCTTTCTGTGTGCCGAGCACTATATTAAGTGCTTGGGAATGTACAGTATTCATTCATTCATTCATTCAATCGTATTTATTGAAAGCTTACTGTGTGCAGAGCACTGTACTAAGCTCTTGGGAAGTACAGGTTGGCAGCATATAAAGACAGTCTCTACCCAACAACGGACTCACAGTCATTCATTCATTCATTTATTCAATCATATTTATTGAGCGCTTACTGTGTGCAGAGCACTGTACTAAGCGCTTATCGCTTAAGTCTAGAAGGGGGAGGTAGACAACAAAACAAAGTATATTAACAAAATAAAATAAATAGAATAGCAAATATGTACAAGTAAATTAAATAGAGTAATAAATCTGTACAAACATATATGCAGGTGCTGTGGGGAGGGGAAGGAGTTAGGGCGGGGGGGATGGGAAGGGGAAGAGGAAGGAGGGGGCTCAGTCTGGGAAGGCCTCCAGGAGGAGGTGAGCTCTCAGTAGGGCTTTGAAGGGAGGAAGAGCGCTAGTTGGCAGATGGGTGTAGGGAGGGCATTCCAGGCCAGGGGGAGGACATGGGCCGGGGTCGATGGCGGGACAGGCGAGAGCGAGGCACAGTGAGGAGGTTAGCGGCAGAGGAGCGGAGGCTGCGGGCTGGGCTGTAGAAGGATAGAAGGGAGGTGAGGTAGGAGGGGGCGAGGTGATACAGAGCCTTGAAACCGAGAGTGAGGAGTTTTTGCCTGATGCATAGGTTGACTAGTAGCCACTGGAGATTCTTGAGGAGGAGAGTAACATGCCCAGAGCGTTTCTGTACAAAGATGATCCGGGCAGCGGTGTGAAGTATAGACTGAAGTGGGGAGAGACAGGAGGATGGGAGATCAGAGAGGAGGCTGATGTAGTAATCCAGTCGGGATAGGATGAGAGATTGTACGAGCAGGGTAGTAGTTTGGATGGAGAGGAAAGGGTGATCTTGGCGATGCTGCGGAGATGAGACCGGCAGGTTTTGGTGACAGATTGGATGTGAGGGATGAACGAGAGAGCAGAGTCGAGGATGACACCAAGGTTGCGGGCTTGTGAGATGGGAAGGATGGTAGTGCTGTCAACAGAGATGGGAAAGTCAGGGAGAGGGCAGGGTTTGGGAGGGAAGATAAGGAGTTCAGTCTTAGACATATTGAGTTTTAGATGGTGAGCAGACATCCGGATGCAGATGGGGGAAGGCAGGAGGAGACACGAGCCTGAAGGGAGGAAGAGAGAGCAGGGGCAGAGATGTTGATGTGGGTGTCATCAGCATAGAGATGATAGTTGGAGCCGTGGGAGCGAATGAGTTCACCAAGGGAGTGAGTGTAGATAGAGAACAGAAGGGGACCAAGGACTACCCTTGAGGAACCCCTACAGTAAGGGGATGGGAGGGGGAGGAGGATCCCGCAAAGGAGACTGAGAATGAATGACCGGAGAGACAAGAGGAGAACCAGGAGAGGACAGAGTCTGTGAAGCCAAGGTTGGATAGCGTGTAAAGGAGAATCGGGGTGGTCCACAGTATCAGCTGAGAGGTTGAGGAGGATTGAGATAGAGTAGGAGCCGTTGGATCTGGGAAGCAGAGGTCATTGGTGAACTTTGAGAGGGCAGTTTCGGTGGAATGTAGGGGACGGAAGCCAGATTGGAGGGGGACGAGGAGAGAGTTGGCGTTGAGGAATTCGAGGCAGCGGATGTAGACAACTCGTTCAAGGAGTTTGGAAAGGAATGGTACGAGGGAGATAGGGTGATAACTAGAAGGGGAGGTGGGGTCAAGAGAGGGTGTTTTTAGAATTGAGAAGACGTGGGCATGTTTGAAGGCAGAGGGGAAGGACCCAGTGGAGAATGAGCCACGCTATCTGACCTTGGCTTCACAGACTCCGTCCTCTCCTGGTTCTCCTCTTATCTCTCCAGTCGTTCATTCTCAGTCTCTTTTGCAGGCTCCTCCTCACCCTCCCATCCTCTTACTGTGGGGGTTCCCCAAGGTTCAGTGCTTGGTCCCCTTCTGTTCTCGATCTACACGCACTCCCTTGGTGACGTCATTCGCTCCCACGGCTCCAACTATCATCTCTACGCTGATGACATCCAGATCTACATCTCTGCCCCTGCTCTCTCCCCCTCTCTCCAGGCTCGCATCTCCTCCTGCCTTCAGGACATCTCCATCTGGATGTCTGCCCGCCACCTAAAACTCAACATGTCAAAGACTGAACTTCTTGTCTTCCCTCCCAAACCCTGCCCTCTCCCTGACTTTCCCATCTCTGTTGACGGCACTACTATCCTTCTCGTCTCACAAGACCGCAACCTTGGTGTCATCCTCGACTCCGCTCTCTCATTCACCCCTCACATCCAAGCCGTGACCAAAACCTGCCGGTTTCAGCTCCGCAACATTGCCAAGATCCGCCCTTTCCTCTCCATCCATATCACTACCCTGCTCATTCAAGCTCTCATCCTATCCCGTCTGGACTACTGCATCAGCCTTCTCTCTGATCTCCCATCCTCGTGTCTCTCCCCACTTCAATCCGTACTTCATGCTGCTGCCCGGATTATCTTTGTCCAGAAATGCTCTGGGCATATTACTCCCCTCCTCAAAAATCTCCAGTGGCTACCAATCAATCTGTGCATCAGGCAGAATCTCCTCACCCTGGGCTTCAAGTCTCTCCATCACCTCGCCCCCTCTTACCTCACCTCCCTTCTCTCCTTCTACAGCCCACCCTGCACCCTCGGCTCCTCTGCCGCTAATCTCCTCACCGTACCTCGTTCTCGCCTGTCCCGCCATCGACCCCCGGCCCACGTCATCCCCCGGGCCTGGAATGCCCTCCCTCCCAACATCCGCCAAGCTAGCTCTTCCTCCCTTCAAGGCCCTGCTGAGAGCTCACCTCCTCCAGGAGGCCTTCCCAAACTGAGCCCCTTCCTTCCTCTCCCCCTCGTCCCCTTCTCCATCCCCCCATCTTACCTCCTTCCCTTCCCCACAGCACCTGTACATATGTATATATGCTTGTACATATTTATTACTCTATTTATTCATTTATTCATTTTACTTGTACATATCTATTCTATTTATTTTATTTTGTTAGTATGTTTGGTTTTGTTCTCTGTCTCCCCCTTTTAGACTGTGAGCCCACTGTTGGGTAGAGACTGTCTCTATATGTTACCATCTTGTACTTCCCAAACGCTTAGTACAGTGCTCTGCACACAGTAAGCGCTCAATAAATACGATTGATGATGATGATGATGAGCCGTTGAAGATGGAAGTTAAGGAGGGAATGAGGGACGGGGAGAGAGATTTCCTAAAATAAGAGGTAATGGGATCAGAAGCTCAGGTGGCCGGAGTAAGGACTTGAGAGTAGGGAGGAGATCTCATCTGAGGATACTGCTGGGAAGGATGGGAGAGTAGCAGAGAGGGTTGTGAGCAGGGGTGTTGGAGAAGGGGGAGGAGTGACTTTGGGGAGCTTAGACCTGATGGAGTTAATTTTACTAATGTAGTAGGAGGCCAGATCGTTGGGGGTGAGGGAAGGAGGAGGGGGAGGACCGGGGGCATGAGAAGGGAGTTAAATGTACGAAAGAGCTGATGGGGATGATGGGCATAGGTGTCAATATGGGAGTAGAAATAGTTTTGTCTGGCAGAGGAGAAGGCAGAGTTAAGGCAGGAAAGGATAAACTTGAAGTGAACGTGGTTGGCCTGGTGTTTAGACCTTTGCAGGCAGCGTTCAGCAGCTCGAGCATAAGAGCTAAGGAGGCGGACAGTGGCAGTTATCCAGGGCTGTGAGTTAGTGGTACGAGAGCAGCGATGGAGAGGGGGGCGAGGGGGAGAGGAAGGAAGGGGCTCAGTCTGGGAAGGCCTCCTGGAGGAGGTGAGCTCTCAGTAGGGCCTTGAAGGGAGGAAGAGCTAGCTTGGCGGATGTTGGGAGGGAGGGCATTCCAGGCCCGGGGGATGACGTGGGCCGGGGGTCGATGGCAGGACAGGCAATAACGATGTATGGTGAGGAGATTAGCGGCAGAGGAGCGGAGGGTGTGGGAGCGAGCTGAGTCGAGCTGAGTAGAAAGGATAGAGTTGAGAGCAGTAATCTGTTCATCAAGATTAGGTACAGAGGAGATGGAGGTGAGATTGGGTGTGATGCGCTGAGAAAGATGGATGGGGTCGAGAGTGTGGAGTTCTCTGTGGGGTAGTAATATAGATTTACAGGGGAGAGGTGTGTGAGTGAGGAGGCAGGTGAGAAGGTTATGATCAGAGAGAGGGATTTCAGAGTTGGTGAGGGTGGAGATAGTGCAGCGGTAGAACATGATGAGGTCGAGGGTGTGACCAAGTTGGTGAGTGGGCGAGGTGGGGTGGAGCAGGGGGTTGGCAGCGTCAAGGAGAGATAGAAGGCAGGCGGCGGAGGAGTCACCAGGGATATCCATGTGGATGTTGAAGTCTCCGAGGATCAGAATGGGCATGGTAAAGGAAAGAAGGAAGGTGAGAAAGGGGTCAAAATCGTTAAAGAAGTTGGAGGTGGGGCCGGGGTGGGGGAAGCAATAGATGACGGCTAAAAGAATCAGGAGTGGGTGGTATAGGCGAATAATGTGGGCTTCAAAGGAAGGGAAGGAAAGGGAAGGGGGAGGAGGGATAGTGCGAAATCAACATTGGGGGGCGAGAAGGAAACCGACACCTCCTCCTTTTCCGGTGAGTCTGGGGGAGTGGGAGAAGAAGAGGCCTTCACTAGAGAGAGCGGCAGAAGAGACCGTGTTGACCGGAGACAGCCATATTTCAGTTAGGGCGTGGAGGAGTAGAGAGCTGGAAAGGAATAGGTCCAGGATGAAAGGGAGCTTACCTACAATGGAGCGGGCGTTCCTAAAGCCACACTTGGCAGCAGCTGTGGAGGGAGGGGATGGAGGGGGAAGGGTGCAAGGGGTGGGCAGGGTTTCGATTGGGATGAGATGGTGGGGGCCTCGGCGAGGAGAGTGGGAAGAGGCGTGGCGATGAGAAAGGAGAATTGAGATGGGGTTGGGGTGTGGAGGAGGGGAGGGAGAGGGCTGGGAGGGAGGAGTTGAGGGTTGGTGCTGGTACAGAGGGATCCTGGGTAGGGGGTGAGGGGGAGGGGTTGTGGTGGGGGAGAGGGAGGGAAAGAGCTGGGTGCGAGAGGGGAAGGGGAAGGTGAGGAATGGAAATGGCAGTTGGGAGCAGGGGAATTGTTAGTTCACGGTGAGGTCAGCAAAGTAAATGACAGCGCAGCTGGAGGTTAAGTGACATGCAATAGGAATAACACAGTAGCAATGATTTAAGTAGGTGATGACATCACAGAGGGTAGTTGTTGATACCAGTATACTTGTTTCAGTTTGTTTTGTTGTCTGTCTCCCTCTTATAGACTGTGAGCTCGTTGTTGGTTAGGGGTTGCCTCTATTTGTGGCTGAATTATACTTTCCAAGCGCTTAGTACAGTGTTCTGCATACAGTAAGTGTTCAATAAATACAATTGATTGAATAAAGAATTTGAAATTCACAAGGATTATTAATCGTGGCTCAGTGGAAAGAGCCCGGGTCTTGGAGTCAGAGGTCATGGGTTCGAATCCTGGCTCCGCCACATGTCTGCTGTGTGCCCTTGGGCAAGTCACTTAACTTCTCTGAGCCTGTTACCTCATCTGTAAAATGGAGATGAAGACTGTGAGCCCCATGGAGACAACCTGATCACCTTGTATCCCTCCAGCGCTTAGAACAGTGCTTTGCACATAGTAAGCGCTTAACAAATGCCATCATTATTATTCTTATTCTTATTTAGGATGTAGGTTATCCATTTCAGGGAAAAGAGAACACAGTTCTAGGAACTGCAAACGTTAAAACTTAAGAACATGACAAGGGAGAGCCTTTTTGGCTGGGAGCATGCATCTCAGATTGGACTTTTCAGCCTGCCATGCACTCAGAGATGGTGATTATCACCACGAGTACTGCTTTCTTCAAATTTGTATCCATTAGAATAACCAATGCTATACCATTGGAGATGGTGGGTACTGGGGGGTGGTCACAGAGCAGAGCTTCACATTTCTCCATCCTCATCATCTCAGTCATTGCCCCTGCCCTTCTTCCTCCTGTGCACAGCTTTCTGCTCCCCATCTCCACAAACTAACTTCAGAGTGCAAGGGGTCAGCTGGGCAATTGGTACTGGGGTGGGGCTGACTCTTATTTTTAGACAACCATGCCCTTCCCTTTCCTCCTCCTTGTCTATGTATGTATGAGATGGAGAATATTCTCACGAGGAGATCAGTTCTGTTACCTTCTTTGTTCTCCCTTTCCTGTCGAGGGAGAGGGAGAGGGAGAGACAGAGACTTTCCTGACTCCTGGGCTGGGTGGCTGAGGTGGGAGGGAGGAAGAGAGATCTGGAGAAGCATGGGCATCAGTAGGGCCAAATGTGGGAGAGCAGAAATCACCTCCCTGTGGGTTGACTGCTCCCAGGTTCCAGGTCTTCTTTTTTGCCAACCAGTTTCAGTTTCCTTAGGAAGTCATGATGATAATGATATTTGCTAAATTCTTACTCAGTGCCAAGCACTTTATTAAAAACAGATGTTGATACAAGATAATGAAGGCAGAAACAGTCCTGTTCAACATGGGGCCCACAGTTCAAGTAGTAGGGAGAAGAGGTATTGAATCCTCATTTTACAGATGAGACCATTGAGGTGTAGGAAGTTAAGTGATTTGCCCTAGGTCACAGAGCAGGCAAGTGGCAGAGCCAGGATTAGAACTCAGGCCCTACAACTCCCAGGTCCGAGTGCTTTCCACTAAGTCATGCTGACCTTCAGTTGTCACATAGGGGAAATTTGGCCATTCAACCCCAACCTCTGAATCACTGACCCAACTGTCAGCATGGCCAGGTGGAAAAAGCATGGGGCTTGAGAGTCCGAGGACCTAGGTCCTAATCTCAGCTCTGCCAATTGTTGTTCCAATTAATAATAATAATAATGATGGCATTTAGTAAGCGCTTACTATGTGCAAAGCACTGTTCTAAGCGCTGGGGGGATACAAGGTGATGAGGTTGCCCCACGTGGGGCTCACAGTCTTCATCCCTATTTTCCAGATGAGGTAACTGAGGCACAGATAAGTTAAGTGACTTGCCCAAAGTCACATAGCTCACAATTGGCAGAGCGGGGATTCGAACCCATGACCTCTTTCTCCAAAGCCCGTGCTCTTTCCATTGAGCAACACTGCTTCTCTAAGCTGTGTGATCTTGGACAAGTCACGTACTTCTCTGTGCTCAGTTTCCTCAACTGTAAAATGGGGATTCAATACCTGTTCTGCTTCCCACTTAGTACTGTGAACCCCATGCCAGACAGGGACTGTGTCTGACCTAAATGACTAGTACGTACCCCAGCACTTGGAAAAATGTTTTACAAATAGGAAGCGCTTAACACATTCTATCATTCATTCATTCATTCAATCGTATTTATTGAGTGCTTACTGTGTTCAGAGCACTGTACTAAGCACTGTACTATCAAACAAACAAACTGAGCACATCAAACTCCATTGCAGCTAATCTCATCTCCCCTGGAGTCAGGAAGTCTCCAGAGTTTCCTTTTATCCATTTCAGCTCCATGAGTTTCTGAGCCAAGTCCAGTTTGACAACCCTGTGGGGGAACCAGTGATTCTGGATCAGAACCACAAATCTACTGGAAAATTTGAGATTCTGAACTTTGTGATCTCTCCCAATGGAACTTGTGAGTTGGTGAAAGTCGGGGAGGTGGACCCCCAGGCACCCCATGACCAAGATGTTTTCATCAATGAAGCAATAGTCATGTGGCCAGGGGGATCCTCTCAGGTAAGCAGCCAATGGGAATTCCCAGCTGTTCTGGGGCAGTAGTCCCAGGTTTCTAGTAGTGATTGTATTGTGGGAGTGCGTATTGTGTGCACAGCACTGTAACTAGAGCTGGGAAAGAATACTTAGGTGGCAAAGAAACATTGACCTTGATCCTCAAGGGGAGAATGATCTGAGATTAAAAGGGGGAGAGGGGACTGTAGTCAGACACATCAGGGGCAATTAAACACTCAAACTAGGCCTAAGTGGGTGTGCCTGGGGGTCCTATTAATTCTGTCAATCCCGAGATGAAGGGGAGAAGCTACAACTCAAGATGTTACCTGTCATCCCTCCCCTGTGATATGATGTCATCTGATGCCAGCCTAGTGCCCTCCCTCCAGACTGCTCCCTGCCAATAATAATAATAATAATAATAATAATAATAATAATAATAATAATAATAATAATGGTATTTCTTAAGTGCTTACTTTGTTCCAGGAACTTTACTACGCAGTAGGGTGGTTACAAGTAAATGGGGTTGGACGAAGTCCCTATCCCATGTGGGTCTCACAGTCTCAATCCCCATTTCACAAATGAGGTAACTGAGGCACAGAGAAGTTAAGTGACTTGCCTAAGATCACATAGCAGACAAGTGACAGACTGCCTTCTGACTCCCAGGCCCATACTTTATTCACTACACCATGCTGCTTCTCCAGTGGCATGGGGTTCTGGGGATGCAACATAGCAGTCCACTGAAGCTGAGGAGCCTCAACTGAGGCTTAAATCCCTAAAGCCTGACATGAATAGATCACCATAGGAGCTGGGTCCCAGGTGTCCTGGAGGGGAGCTGGTAATTGCGGGTGGCTTTGCTTGGCCATCTCCTGGGCTGGGCTAGGTAGGGATTGGCTCTTTCAGGGGTGGCTGTTCATGTGGAGAGAGGCCTGAACTGGCATGGCTTCCCTCTGATCATCTCCAAGGGCAGGAGTTGGTTATGGCTGTGTCACCCTGCCAAAGGATCACCTGAGGAATGTGATCCCCACATAGTCTCGGTGAGAGCACATATTGGTGATCACAGCAACCACACTTGGTGAACTGGGAATCTCAGAGCAATTTCCCTGGTGAGAACTCCAGGAGTGGAAAGGCAGCCCCAAGACGGTCAAAGATAAATGAAAATATTTTAGTATTCATCTATTCGGAACCTTGCACCTTCCTGGCACGGTTTTTCAGACACAACTTCCTGAATACAGTTAAGAATTTAAGGTTTATGCTGCCAGGGGGTGGAGGTCAGGAAAGAAACTTTCCTGCAGTGAGCAAGGGTGGGAGGATCAAGGAATGTCTGGAAATTATTTTTGACCCTGGAGTAGGCTCAGGTTGACCTTGTCAATAGATTGTAAATGGGACTTGTTCCCCCTGGTCCCCTGCAGCCCCAGACTCCGAGCAGGGAGGAGGAAAAGTAGGGAGGTGGAGAAGAAAGGCAGCTGTAGCCCAGTCCGTGTTGGAGTTCAAACCTGTTGGGAGGTTGTGAGGATGCCTCTTGGTGGGGGGTCCTAGGATCACCCAAGTGGGTTCGGGGCTGTGAAGCTCCACTTTCACTGTCCTCTGTCATGAGAATTCATGCGCCAAGCTCACGATGCAGCAGGAGCTGTGGACCCGGATTCAGAAAACATGCCCAGCAAGGGCTGGCCGTTTGCTGCTATTTTTGTGTCCGGTGCCCAGAGGGGGAGATTTCCAACCAGACAGGTACGTATGTGCTCCTTGCATGACCACAGTCTGCCTCCAAACGAATCTCACTGTCCGACAGCCTTTAGACAAGAGCCAGATGGTGAGAGACCTAGGATGTGGGGAGACAGAGACAGGCAGCGGTAAATCAGACAAGAGACAAGAGACAAGAGATTGCCATGCCTGATTACAGACACAGATGCCCAGGAGTCTTTCCTCAGCGGTTCTCTGCCCATGGACTTGTGTGACTGCAGAGCAAGAACAAGGGATGGAAAACACAAACTAGGCACTGGACAGAGGGGTTGGGGGGATAGGGGTAGGAGAGAGTGTTCAAGACCAGGCAGGTCGGGTTTGATGTAGAGGCAAAAATTCCAACCTGGGCTATGAACCTGTCCTAGGAGGAAGGAAATATGTGGTATAGGGGGCAGTAAGACTCTGTTCCTTCTTCTTTTCCTCCTGCTTTAAGCACTTGATATTCACCCCACCCTCACCTCCAGAGCACTTATGTGCCTATCCATTGTTAATTTATATATATATATATATATATATATATATATATATATATATATATATATATATATATATATAACAGTCTGTGTTCCCTTTTATACTGTGAACTTCTTCTGGGCAAGTAACGTGTCTACCCATGCTGTTTCATTGTACTCCTCCAAGCATTTAGTACAGCATTCTGCACACATTGAGCACTCCGTGAATACTATGGATTGACTGAGTGACTGAATGATTCTTTCCTTTCAGACGTGGAGCAGTGTGTGAAGTGTCCTGATGATCAGTATTCAAACATGGAGAGAGATGGCTTTCTCCACAAAGTGGTGACTTTCCTGTCCCACAAGGAACCTCTGGGACTGATTCTGGTCTGCATGTCTCTCTCCTTCTCTTTCATCACAGTCCTGGTTTTCGGAATCTTCATTAAGCACCGAGACACCCCCATAGTCCGAGCCCATAACTGCAATCTCAGCTACACCCTTCTCCTCTCCCTCTGGCTCTGCTTTCTCTGTGCTCTGACCTTCAACGGCCAACCTACTCCAGCTTCCTGCCTCCTTCGACAAATGGCCTTTGGGGTTGTGTTCAATCAATCAATCAATCAATCGTATTTATTGAGCGCTTACTGTGTGCAGAGCACTGTACTAAGCGCTTGGGAAGTACAAGTCGGCAACACATAGAGACAGTCCCTACCCAACAGCGGGCTCACAGTCTAGAAGGGGGAGACACAGAACAAAACCAAACATACTAACAAAATAAAATAAACAGAATAGATATGTACAAGTAAGATAAATAAATAAATAAATAGAGTAATAAATATGTACAAACATATATACATATATACAGGTGCTGTGGGGAAGGGAAGGAGGTAAGATGGGGGGATGGAGGGGGGACGAGGGGGAGAGGAAGGAAGGGACTCAGTCTGGGAAGGCCTCCTGGAGGAGGTGAGCTCTCAGTAGGGCCTTGAAGGGAGGAAGAGAGCTAGCTTGGCGGATAGGCAGAGGGAGGGCATTCCAGGTCCGCGGGATGACGTGGGCCGGGGGTCGATGGCGGGACAGGTGAGAACGAGGTACGGTGAGGAGATTAGCGGCAGAGGAGTGGAGGGTGCGGGGTGGGCTGTAGAAGGAGGATAGGGAGCTGAGGTAGGAGGTGGCGAGGTGATGGAGAGCCTTGAAGCCGAGGGTGAGGTGTTTCTGCCTGATGCGCAGATTGATTGGTAGCCACTGGAGATTTTTGAGGAGGGGAGTAACATGCCCAGAGCGTTTCTGGACAAAGACAATCCGGGCAGCAGCATGAAGTATGGATTGAAGTGGGGAGAGACACGAGGAAGGGAGATCAGAGAGAAGGCTGATGCAGTATGTTCACCATGGCCATCTCCTCCATCTTGGCCAAAACCTTCACCGTGGTTCTGGCCTTCAGGGCCACGAGCTTGGGAAGCAGGGTCAGGAGGTGGGTGGGACCCAGAGCCTCTATCTCAACAGTCCTGTCCTGTTCCCTGGTCCAGGTGACCATCTGCATGATCTGGTTGGGCACTGTTCCCCCCTTCCTGGAGGTAGACACGCACTCTGAGACGAGACTCATCATTGTTGAGTGTAATAAGGGCTCCGTGCTGCCTTCTACTGTCTTCTGGGCTACCTGGGTGTTCTGGCCCTGGTTAGCCTCATTGTGCCTTTCCTGGCCAGGAGGCTGCCCGACAGCTTCAATGAGGCCAGGGTCATCACGTTCAGCATGCTGGTATTCTTCAGCGTCTGGGCCTCCTTCCTCCCCGCATACCACAGCACCAAGGGGAAGGCCACGGTAGCCGCGGAGATCTTCTCCATCTTGGCCTCTGGTGCCGGGCTTCTCGGCTGCATCTTCGTCCCCAAGTGCTACGTGATCCTGCTGCGGCCTGAAAGGAACACTCGGGAGTGTTTGAAGAGGAAATTATCTCCAGTACATTAGTTCAAGGCTGTTGTTGGTATCTCCTAACATTTTTCCAAATCCTGATTTTATTGCAATGGCATGACAAAAGGAGAGGGAAATCCTGTCGGGGACATCCAGTAGGGATTTGGTGGCCAACCTGAATCACAGGTCAGGATTGGATGCTCCGTGGATCACTGGAGTGTTTGTCCCCTGGCCTTCTGGGCTCTTCCATCCCCGAGGCTGGATTCTTACATAGAAGGCTGACTTCACCTTCCTGGTTGTCCTGGAGACCCCTCCAGATTGGGACCAAATGATCCCAAGTGCAGTGGAATGGCTGCTCTGGACACACAATTGCAAGGGTCTTGGACAATTGTCCTTGCAGGTCAGGTTCTGGTGGGTATGGTGGAAAAATTTACAGAAGCTCCTGGGATGCCAAATGTTTGGAGCCGGGGGGTGGGGGTGGGGGCCGGGGGGAAAGGCACTCCCTAGCTCCCTTCTCCTGGAAACGTTATCCAACCTTGGCTTCCCATATTCTGTCCTTTCCTGGTTCTCCTCTTATCTCTCTAGCTGTTCATTCTCAGCCTCCTTGATGGATTCCTCATCTGCATCCCACCCTTTAAGTGTGGGGGTCTCCCAAGGTTCAGTTCTGGGTTCCCTTCTATTCTCCATCTACACCCACTCCCTTGGAGAACTCACTCATTCCCATGGCGTCAACTACCACCTCTATAATGATGGTACCCAAGTCTACATCTCCAGCCGTGATCTCTCTCCTTCTCTGCAGTCTTATATTTCCTTTTGACTTCAAGACATCTCTACCTGGATGTCCTCCCATCATCTCGAGCTTATCATGCCCAAAATAGAACTCTTTATCTTCCCACCCAAATACTGTCCTTCCGCTGACTTTCTCATCACTGTAGATGGCACCACCATCCTTCCTGTCTCACAAGTCCATTACCTTGGCATTATCCTTGACTCCTCTTTTTCTTCAGCCCAGAGATTCAATCCATCACTAAATCCTATTGTTCCCACCTTCACCACATTGCTAAAATCCATCCTTTCTTCCCTATCCAAATTGTTACCACAGTAATTCAATCACTCATCCTGCCCTGCCTGGATTACTACATCAGCTTCCCTGCTGACCTCCCAGTCTCTTGGCTCACCCTCTCCAGTCCATACCCCACACTGCTGGCCAGATCATATTTCTAGAAAAATGTTCTGGCCGTGTCACCCCACTCCTAAAAAACATCCAGTGGTTGTCCAACCACCGCCACATCAAACAAAAGCTCCCCACTATTGTCTTTAAAGCATTCCACCACCTGGCCCCCTCATACCTCACCTCACTATTCTCTTTCTACAATCTAGCCCACACTCTTAACTCCTTTAATATTAACCTTCTCACTGTGTCTCGATCTCACCTATCTCAACACCAACCCCTCACCCACATCCTGCCTCTGGCCTGGAGCACCTTCCCCCCTCAAACCCGAGGGGCAATTACTCTCCTCCCCTTCAAAGCGTTATTGAGGACACATCTCCAAGAGGCCTTCCCTGACTAAGCCTCCCTTTCCTCTTCTCCCAGTCCCTCCTGCTTTACCCCAACTTCCTCCCTTTGTTCTTTCCCCCTCCCAGCCGCAAAGCACTTAAATGTATATCTGTAATTTATGTATTTATGTTAATATCTTTCTCCTCTTCTAGACTTGAAGCTATTTGTGGGCACAGAATGTGTCTGTTTATTGTTGAATTGTACTCTCTCAAGTGCTTCATATAGTGCCCCGCACACAGTAAGTGTTCAATAAATATGATTGAATGAATGAATGACCCTTGGGGGACATGATCTTTTGTGTGTGTGGTTTTTGTTAAGCACTTACTGTAAGCCATGCATTGTACTAGGTGGTAGGGTACAAAGATAATAATCAGTTTGGGAACAGTGCCTGTCTCACTTGGGGCTTGGCATCTGGTACCGGGCATCTTGGCTGCATCTTCATCCCCAAGTGCTACGTGATCCTGCTGCAGCCTGACAGAAACACCCAGGAGTGCTTGAAGAGGAAATGATTTTCGGTACATTAGTTCAAGGCTGCTGTTGTCATCATCCAAAATTTTTCTCAACCCCGATTTTATTGCAATGGCAGGGCAAAAGGAGAGGGAAATCCTGTCAGGGACATTCAGTGTAGGGTATAGGATTTGTAGTGACTTGCTGTGTGATCTTGGGCAAATCTCTTAACTTCTCTGTGCCTTAGTTACCTCATCTGTAAAATGGGAACTAAGACTGTGATCCCCACGTGGGACAACATGATTACCTTGTATATACCCCAGCGCTTAGAACAGCACTTGGCACATAGTAACCGCCTAACAAATACCATAATTATCATTATTACTATTATTATCATTATTCTTTTCTGTCAACATTGCTCTCACCTTGGAAAGCACCTGACGATCTCCCATCTGAATACTCCAGCGTTTCCTCGACCATTCCAATAAGATCTGGGTGGTTGGTTCTGTCACGTTTGTTCCTGGGGTACTATCTAAAACCATCAGAAGGAACTGGGGGCCATCGTGAGCCGCCCCACAGACACACTGTGGGTGGTGTCAGTCACTATTTCCCTTAGGGGATCCCGAGTTACTATTAAGTCCTCCAAGGAAGACCAGAATTTATATATGGGGGACCCCAGTCTTCCGGATGAACCTCAGTCTTGGTTCTGACCATGGACCACCATAGGGTTTCCATGATTCCCATTGGTAAGGCAAAAAAGGAGGCTGATGGCGAAATCCGTTCTCTTTCCCAGGCTGAATCTTGGTCCCCTTCTGCTCGGCATCTGTGGTTTTCTGATCTCCCCATATCCCCTGAATCCATTCACTACCCCAGCGAATAACAGTCCACCCATTTTCCTTCATAAACTCCCTACACTCTTCTGAGAGGGTCTCCATTTCAGGATGCAATACAGTGACAAACGAGGGTAGGACAGAACTGGAGGATAAAGTCCAAAGTGTGAGAGGAATCTCTTAAAGAGAGAGCGAGGAGAGAGATGGCGATCTCTAGAGGAGATCTCCTGCCTTCTCTCAAAATCCACCCCCTCCAACTGCGCATCTGACCACATTCCTTCACACCTTCTCAAAACACTTTCCCTCTCCCTTCTCCCCTCTCTGACTGCCATCTCCAACTGTTCTCTCTCCAATAGTTTCTTCCACCCTGCTTTCAAAGATGTCAGTGTTTCCCTTAACCTAAAAAGCACTCTCCCTTGACCAAGACAAAGATTAAGCCTGGAAAAGGGAATGTAGTTTGCCTTCAACTCCTCACAATTATCGCCTCAGCTCCCTCTTACCATTCCTCTCCAAAATTCATGAGTGTATTGTCTACACCCATTGTCTCAAGTTCCTATCCTCCAACTGTCTTCTTGACCCCCTCCAATCTGTCTTCTGTCCCCTCTACTCCACAGAAACCACCCTCTCATAGGTCACCAATATTCTCTTTCTTGCCAAATCCAATGGCCTCTACTCCACCTCTCACCTTCCTTCGATACTGTCGACCATCCCCTTCTCCTGGAAGGATTATTCAACTCTGGCTTCACTGACACTGTCCTCTTCTGGTTCTCCTCCTTATCTCTCTGGCTACTCATTCTCGGGCTCTTTCGCTGACTCCTCCTCTGCCTCCTTCCCCTCTAACAGTGGGGGTCCTCCAGGGTTCAGTTCGGGGTCCCCTTCTATTCCCCATCTACACCCACTTCCTTGGAGAATTCATTCTTTTGCATGGCTTCATCTACCCCAGCAGCATGGCATAGCATGTTCACAAGCATTATGTAGTAGATAGAGCAGGGGCCTGGAAGTCAGAAGGGGAAGGGTTCTAATTTCAGCTCCACCTCCTGTCTGCTATGTGACATTGGGCAAGTCACTTCCCTTCTCCGTGCCTTAGTTATCTCATTTGTAAACTATGAATTGAGATTGTGAGCTTCTTTGGCAACAGGGACTTTGTCCAACCCTATTTGCTTGTATCCACCTCAGCGCTTAGTACAATGGCTGGCACATGGTAAGCACTTATCAAATATTATTATTATTACCATCTCCATGCAGATGATTTCCAAATGTAAATCTCCAGCCCTGAACTCTCTCCTTCTCTGTAGTTTTATATTTCCTCCTGCTTTCAAGACATCTCTACTTGGATGCCCTACCCTCACCTTAACCTTAACCTGTCCAAAACAGAACTTCTTATCATCCCATGAAACCTTGTCCTCCCCCATTTGTCCTGTCACCGTAGACAGCACCATCAGCCTTCCTACCGCACAAGCCCATACCCTTGTTGTTATCCTTGATTGATCTCTCACATTCAACCTACACATTCAACATTATTACTAAATCTTGTCATTTCTATCTCCCCGGAGTGGGAACTCATCATCATCATCATCATCAATCGTATTTATTGAGCGCTTACTATGTGCAGAGCACTGTACTAAGCGCTTGGGAAGTACAAATTGGCAACATATAAAGACGGTCCCTACCCAACAGTGGGCTCACAGTCTAGAAGATCAAATTGGGACACACAGAACTCAAGGAACCAGGGTGGTCCCAGCCGCCAGGCCCTGCATTTTCCCATTCCTGGATCCCACTCCCGCTCCTGACTGACTCCACAAACCCTAACCCAAGCCCCTCAGAATGGGGGGAGCTGGGAGAGTTGTTCGGTGCTCTGGACTGCCTGCACCAGGAGACAGAGCTGCTTTCTGGGTGAGGTCAGCAGCGTAAACCCAAACCTGCCTCTCCCACCGCCCGCACCATCCTCAAAACCTCTGCCAAATCGGGTCAAAATCAGCTCGAAGCCACGGCACCGAATTGGATTATCTTGGAGGAATTCACTTGAGAGCAGTATCACAGTCTGTAAAGCACACGTACTATAATAATTATGGTACTTTTAAGCGCTTACTATGTGCCAGGCACTGTACTAAGCGTTGGGGTAGATACAGCAAATAGGGTTGGACACAAATGAGATAACCGAGGCCTAGAGAATTTAAGTGACTTGCCCAAGGTCACTCAGCAGAAAAGTGGAGGAGCTAGGATTAGAACCCATAACCTTCTGACTCTCAGGCCTGGGCTTTACCCACTACGCCATACTGCTTCCATCTGTGAACCCTTGCATGAACCACCAGTTCGGGAAATGGGACCTGTCCACTCTTTCACGCCAGCCTAACCTAAGATGGGAAAATCGGACTTCAATTGCAACGCAAGCAAGAAGACAGAATTTGCATGCCTTGTCTGTGTTTGCTTGCTTACGTCTGTGAAAAAGCTCACTCGTTTCTGCCACGAACCTCACCCAATCACCCGCAGCTTTCTACCCCTCCTCCCTCATGGCATGCCCGGGCTTTGATCGTGGGAGAATCGGATGTCAGAGGAACGCAGGGAGGGATGAGAGGGAAGCATGCCTTGTTCCTGTTTTCCCCTCCACGCCTCCCTTTCCCTGTGTCCGCATTCCCCGGGCCAAGAGTCGGGTTGCCAAGACGGTGGAGAGCTTCGCCAGCTTCACTCTGCACTGCCACCTGCTGTTCAGAAGCTATAGGTGCGTGGAATTTCAGGTCCATGACAGGGAGCATCGCAGACGGGAGGCAGATAGCTCAATCAAACAAACAATAAATTGTATTCATTCAGCATTTCCTGCCTGAAGAGCAGTGTATTAAGCGCTTGGAAGGGTACAATATGAAATAATTGGTAGACACGTTCCCGATCCCATCCTTTCAAAACACCTAATCAATACTAGTAATAATAATAAAATAATGGTATTTGTTAAGAGCTTACTATGTGCCAGGCACTGTACTAAGCACTGAGATGGAAACAAGCAAATTGGTTTGTACACAATCCCTGTCTCTCTTAGGGCTTACAGTTTGAATACCTATTTTACAGATGAGGTAACTGAGGCACAGAGAAGTGAAGTCACTTACCCACAGCACGTCCCCCTCCCCATCCCCCCGCCTTACCTCCTTCCCCTCCCCACAGCACCTGTATATATGTATATATGTTTGTACATATTTATTACTCTATTTATTTATTTATTTTACTTGTACATATTTATTCTACTTATTTTATTTTGTTAATATATTTTGTTTTGTGTCTGTCTCCCCCTTCTAGACTGTGAGTCCACTGTTGGGTACGGACCGTCTCCATATGTTGACAACTTGTACTTCCCAAGCGCTTAGTACAGTGCTCTGCACACAATAAATGATCAATAAATATGATTGAATGAATGAATGAATGGTCACAAAGCAGACAAGTGGCAAAGCCAGGTTTAGAACTCATGACCTTCTGACTTCCAGACCCACGCTATATCCACTATGTCATGCTGCTTCTCCAATCAAAATACTTGCCCTGTCCCTTATTCCCTCCTACACACCTCCCAGTGCTCCAAGGGAAAACAGCATGGCTTAGTGGGTAGGGCACAGGCCTGGGAGTCAGAAGAACTGGGTTCTAATCACAGCTCTGCCACCTGTCTACTGGATTTGAGTTCCAACTTATTACGACCTACTTCCAGCATGGCTAGAGAGAGTCGCACAGAGTTAGAGAGCAAGTCACTTCACTTCTCTGGACCTCAGGTATCTCATCTGAAAACTGAGAATTAAGACTGTGAGCCCCACATTGGATGGGGACTGTGTCCAACTTGATTAGCCTTTATCTACCCCCAGAGCTTAATACAGTGCCTGGTACATAGTAACCACTTAACACATACCATAAACTCAACCAACCAAAAGGGCCCACACTCTCTACTTCTGTATCATTCATGTTTCCTGGGCAGAAAGGTTACAGTGATAAAGGCTCAGGAGAAACCAGTTCCTGATTTCTTGCTACCACCTACTGGGATTTTACTGCCAAAGTTATAATCCTACCTCTCATTGGAGTAGGGTGAGCTAGGTGGCCAAGGGGAGAAGGACCACAGAGGTGCCACGAAGCTAAAGTGGCCCCTTGGAGTTGGAAGCAAGCTAGGAACCAATACTAATGGTTGTGCTCTGCTCTTTCAGTTTGTACTCATTTCCCCTCTATATCCCCCCTCCATTGTTCCCTTTTATTCTCCAAACTCACCTTTCAAAACTTCCAGGTTCTTTATTTCATCATGGTTGTTGCATAACAGAATCTGATGACCTTTGCTTCACAAATCAGTGTGACGTGCTCTTTCAGTGCTGGGAGTAAGTTGGAATCAGTTGAATTTCAATCCCATATAAGCATAAGCCCAAGAGCGGGCATTATCGGATAGTGGAGATGCAATGTGAGGGTGTCAGCAATGAAGGGGCAGTGCTTCTGTTAACAAAGGGCTCAGGAGGGGAGTGGCTGCACTGCCCAACCCCTACCCCAGTCCTTGCTGTCTGCTGTATTTTTTTCACTAGTGTTGGAAATGTGAGGTCACGACTAGTCCGTTCACCCCAGTGGCGTACAAATGACCAGTCAGAAGATAGAGGACAGAGTTGTAAGCACGGGTGTCCCAAGACCCTGGTAAGGTCAAAGGAAGAAGGACTCGAAAGGGACAAGTCACCAGAGCAGAAAGGCATGAAAGTGGCTGTCCACCCATGTGACTGTGAGCCCACTGTTGGGTAGGGACTGTCTCTATATGTTGCCAACTTGTACTAACCAAGCGCTTAGTACAGTGCTCTGCACACAGTAAGCGCTCAATAAATACGATTGATGATGAAGGAAGATACAAGGAATGTTTCTGAAAAATCAAAACAAGTAACCTTCCCAGTCTCTGCCACCCCACCAAACTCACCTTTTCCCGACTGTCACAGAGAGCAGAACCAGGGTGTACGAATGATGAACAGCCCCGATCCCATCTCCAATTTCAGACTTTATTACAGCTTCAACCAATCAGACTCCAGGGGAAGTGTAGCAATTTAACAACATCCTGTTTACTCGGTTTGATGAGCAGGAACGTCTGATAAGATGTCTTGTCTACTCGGAACTTCTTGCTTAATACTGATAAGATACAGTCCTTGGTCAAAATGGAGTTACTTAGGTTAGGTCCTTGAGCAAAATAGAGTCATCTAGGCTAAGACCCAATTATCGAGTTGGAGCTAGCCAGGCCATGCGTCCAAAGCAAGTCTGAAGAAGAGCTGTTGCTATGAACCCCTAGCCTAGGGTGCCTCAATTTAAAATCAGAATTCACTTACACTAGCAACCAGAGAGCCAAGAGGTGCTTCATTAAAGGTAGGAGAGAGATGGGGTAGTAACTGAAGGTAGCCATGAGGTCAAGGGAGAGTGTTATTTTAGGCTAGGGGACACATGAGCATGTTTGAAAGGAGTGGGGAAGAAGCCATTGGAAAATGAATGGTTGGAGATGATGGTCAGTGAGGGGAGAAGAGGGGCAAGTGTTTTGATAAGGTGTGAAGGGTTGGGGTAGGGGTGCAGGTGGAAGGGGCAAATATTTAGATAATGCAGGGGATCTCTCTTGAGATAAGGCTGGGAACGATGGGAGAGTTGAAAAGGGAGCAGGAGGAGAGAGGGACTGGAGAGCAGCAGGAGAGATTTTAGGGAGATCACACCTGATCATTTCCATTTTATCAATGAAAAAAGTGTCCAGGTTGCTAGGGGCAAGAGATAGTGGGTGTGGGAGGACAGGGAGTTTGAGGAGAGAGTGATACGTCTGAAACAACTGACTTCAGCAATGGAATGAGAGTGAACAGGGATGGCGAGGAGAGTATAAGTGCTTCCCTTTCAGATGCTGCTGCCTTCATTGTCACCATTGGTTCTTCAATCCACACAATGAGGGTGAAGATGCTGACAGTGCTAGTGAAGGCAATACTCTTCCCCTAGTAGCAGCCCTTGTCTAAGAGGCCAATTTACCATCTAGGCACATATCCATCTGCAATTTATTTTACTGCCTGCCTCCCCCTCCAGTTTACAATCTTCTTGTGGTCAGGGATCATCTATACCTACTTTTGTGCAGTGTCCTCTCAAACGCTTAGTATACTGCTGCACACACCATAAGCGCTCATTAACGTTTGGGTAGGAGGAGTGGGGAGAAGGTGGAGGGGACGATGGCGGCAAGGGCTGCAATGGTTGTCTGCAGCAGCATCTGCAGCGCAAACACGTCGCGGGGCGGAGCCAAGTGCCACATGTGTCAAACTCCCCCCGCCCCCCCCCCCCCGCCACATCAGCACCTCTCTGCTGGGGATCTCCCTTCTGCCCTTTCTCCCCCACTTCTCCCCTCTCACGTTCTTAGTACAGTGCTCTGTACTCTGCACAAGTACTCAATAAATACCACGGATGATTACTTAAAGGTAATAATAATACTTAGAGGAAAAGAGTACGGGGACGTAATTGTTGAAGAAAATCTATTTCCTTAATGCAGAAAATTCACAGCCACCCAAGTTAAATTAGAAAGATATTTGATTGTGATGCACTTACACTGTAAAACCAGGTGTGAGAGCTTTTGTTATTTAGGTAATCCAGGCCCCAAATTATCCAGGCCCCAAATTTACTGAGGATCTGTATTATAATAAATGATTGAGACACTTTTTTCTACATTTAAATGCTATATTTACCTGACTCTTCCTGACCTCCCATTCTGCTGTGCCACCTTCCCTTTTTCATGCTTTAAATTACATACGGAACAGAAAGCTGAGCAGTTCCTGTTTTGGTTTTTGACCTGGATCTTTTTCTTTAATACAAAAAAGAAAATCAAAGGGTCAAAGGGTATAGGTCTTCAACATACATGGCATGTGTTCACATATGAGAGAGGGAATATGTGGTAGTTAGGTCTCAAGAGATGTGAGATAATTTTATTGGTTAGGTTTGGAGTGGGTGTGAATGTGCTGGGTGAATTTGTGCTGTGTTTCTGACTTACAAAGCTTTAGTCATAGGTGCGAAAGTGTAGGTATGCTGCTGAGAAAGGGACGGATGCCCATAACTTGACTGCATGCGTGGGTGTGGAGTGACTGTGGAACCGAGCAAAGTGAAGCGCAAGGGATATGTGTCTGCTTGTGGTTGCGTAGGTGTGGGGAGTACATGATTGTGAGAGCATCTGATGTTTGCCCAACCATGGACTGTGGTGCAACTATGAAAAGATCTGCTATAAATGCACTGTTGCTGAGTTGAATAGTGGAGAACTGCATATCTACGTAGTCTCTACTGTCACTCAAAATCTGCAGAGTGGAATTGACAGTCTTCCTGATTATTACACCATCTTTTGCATCTTGGAAAGCTAAAACCTCAAGAACAGATGTGGAGGATGTGAAATGGGTTTGGTTGAAAGTTAGGCAGCAACACTGGGAAAGGAGAAGGTATCGGCTTCCTTCTCGCGTCCCAATGAGGCTTTCACACTATACATCCTCCCCCTACCCTTTCTTTCCCCTCCTTTGAAGCCCATATCATCCGCTTTTACCACCGCCTCCAGATTTTTGTAGCCATCATCTACAGCCCCCCAGGTCCCACCTCCAATTTGACCCCTTTCTCACCTTCCTTCTCTCTTTTTCCATGCCCACTTTGATTATTGGAGACTTCAACATCCAGATAAATGTACCTAGTGATTCCTCTGCCGTCCGCCTTCTTTCAATCCTCAAATCCACCAACCTCCTTCTCCACCAACTTGGACACACATTCGAACTCATCATCTCTAACCGTTGCACAACCTCTACCCTCACTAACTCTGAAATCCCTCTCTCTGACCTCAACCGTCTCACTTGCCTCTTCTTCCACACTCCTCCTTCCCATTAATCTGTATTACTCCCCACAGAGACCTCTGTTCTCTCATCCCCTGCTATCTCTCACAGTGGATAATACCCACCTAGCCTCCATACCCATTCTACCCACTCATGATGATCAAATAGATGCCCTCAGCACCACCCTCTCTACTCAATGCAAGCCATGCGCTCTATTCTTTCTTCGCACTAGCACCACTAACCCACAGTCCTGGATCACCTGCAAAGTTTGCCTCCTTTGCTTTTATGCTCAAGCCGTTGAACGCTGTTGGTGGAAATTTAAACATCAGGCTCATCGTGTCCCTCCTCATCACATATCCTCAACGATCTGACCATCTACTTCATTAAGAAAATTAACGCCATCAGGTCTGAGCTCCCTAAAATCAGACCTCCGCCTCCTCCATCTCCCTCCTCTTGACCCCGTTCTCAACTTTCCCATCCTTCCCAGCAGTATCGGTAGAGTATAGGTCCTGCCTCCTCTCAAGTGACACCCCCTCCACATGCGCATCGGACCCCATTCCTTGGCCCCTTATAAAAACTCTTGCCCCTGCCCTCATTCCCTCCTTAACTACCATCTTCAACCGCTCACTGTCCAGTGGCTTCTTTCCCACTGTCTTCAAACATGCCCACGTCTCCCCTATCCTAAAAAAAACCCTCCCTTGACTCCAAAATCCCCTCCAGTTATCACCCCATCTTCCTCCTACGCTTCTTTTCCAAACTCCCTGAGCGAGTCATCTACACTCGCTGCCTAGAATTCATCTCTTCCTACTCTCTCCTGGACCCCCTCCAATCTGGCTTCTGCCCGATCCACTCCACTGAAACCGCCCTCTCAAAGGTCACCAATGTCCTCCTTGCCAAATCCAACAGCTCTTACTCCATCCTAATCCCCCTCGACCTCTCAGCTGTCTTTGACACTGTGGACTGTTGCCTTGTCCTCAACACGTTATCCAACCTTGGCTTCACTGACTCCATCCACTCCTGGTTCTCCTCTTGTCTCTCTGGCCATTAATTCTCATTCCCCTTCGCGGGCTCCTCTTCCCCTTCACATCTCCTAACTGTAAGGGTCCCTCAAGGTTCAGGTTTTGGTCCCCTTGTATTCTCCAGCTACACTCACTCTCTAGTAGAACTCAATTCCACGGCTTCAACTATAAACTCTACACGAATGACATCCAAATCTATAAACCCTCCCTTGTTCTCTCTTCCTTCCTCCAGGATAGCATCTCCTCCTGCTTTTAGGATATCTCTACTTGAATGTCATCCCACCACCTCAAACTCAACATGTCCAAGTCAAAGCTCCATAACTTCCCTTCCAGACCCTGTCCTCTCCCAAACTTTTCCAACACTGTGGACTGCACAACCATCCTTCCTGTCCCATAAAACCATAAACCTGGTGCCATCCTTGAATCTGCTCTCTTATTCATCCCACATATCCAATCGATCACCAAGTCCTACCTTCACAACATCGACAAGATCCTCCCTTTCCTCTTCAACCAAACTGCTGCCACGTTAGTACAGTCACTCATCCCATCCCGACTGGATTACTGCATCAGCATCCTTTCTGACCTCCCAACTTCTGGCCTCTCTCCACCTCAGTCCATACGTCACTCTACTGCCCGGGTTATCTTTCTACAGAAACATTCTGGGCATGCCACCCCCCACACCCACCGCCCCCTCAAAAATATCCAGTGGTTGCCTTTCAACCTCTGTATCAAACAAAAACTACTCACTATTGACTTTAAAGGTCTCCATCACCTTGCCCCTTCTTACCTCACTTCCCTTTGCTCCTTCTACATCCCAGCCCATACACTCTACTCCTCTTGTGCTAACCTTCTCAATGTGCCTTGTTCTCACCTGTACCGCCATCGACCTCTGGCCCACGTCCTACCTCTGGCCTGGAATGTCCTCCCTCTTAAAATCTGCCAAACAATCACACTTTCCCCCTTCAAAGCCCTACTGAAGGCTCACCTTCTCCAGGAGGCCTTCCCAGACTAAGCCCCCTCTTTTTCCTCAGCTCCCTCCATCACCTCACCTCTCTCCCTCTGCTCTTCCCCCTTTCCATCCCACAGCACTTATGTATAAATGTATATATCTACAATTCTTTTGATTTATTTTAATGCCCATTTACTTGTTTCGATGTCTGTCTCCCCACCTCTATACTGTAAACCTTGTGTGGGTAGGGATTGTCTCTCTTTATTGTTGCATTGTACTTTCCAAGCATTTACTACAGTGCTGTACACACAGTAAGCACTCAATAAATACGATTGAATAAATTAATTAATTAATGAGTTTTCATTATAATTTTCCAAATAATCACTCATATTGTTGCGTAATTTTCCAGCTTCCTTTAAAATCAAGTCTAAATGTGAGAAGTTTAATTTAACAATCCAATGAAACAAGCAATTTTAAAAATAGATTGATTTTCTGGATCATAGTAGTCCTGCTATAACCTGGTTAGCTCTCAAAATCGTTTCCATGAAAATAGCGTTAAGCTAAAGACTGCTACATAAATATAGTTTTCCAAAGGGAATCTTCTTGTAAAAATGTTTTAATGTGGTCCCAAGAGACAAAAATTAAACCATACTGATATAAGTGGTAAAACTCAGAGATAGAAGCACATCCTGACAAGGTAGCACTGTATATATGTACCAGTAATAAAAGATTTTCAATTATGTTTTTAATATGTACATTTGCACCTACTTTTCAGAATGATATTCCTATCCAGCAAAAAGACACCTTGTGTTACCATGCTAGAGCTCTGTCATGAAATCCTCCCTATCTACTGTTCACTTGTAATGGATTGTAATCACTCCATTTTAGTTCAGTCAAAACACTTCAAAAGGTTAGGAGAAGAGGAAGGGAGGCATTAAAGATGAAGACTCTGTAGCAGTTATTTCAGTGACAGCTTGCTGTAAGAAATACCAGCACTAAAAAGCAATAGCCCATTGAAAAGTGTACTAAAAGAATAATTTAATCATGTGGTGACTGGACAGTGAATCATGTATGCTAGTCCAATTTCCATTGAAGCGTGAGTCATAACTAAAGCTTGAAAACTCTACAGCATATACAGTAGATTTGAATCAAACAACTAATTTAAAAATCCGAATATTGGTAATAATGAGAAAGGGGTATTACATTTTTCAGGTGTTAACAAAAGCAAACCCCTGAACCTGATTTCTTGGTGTTTGCGTTGAGACAGACAGAGGTAAGAGAAACTGACTACAATATTTTCCCCCAAAAAGTGTAGTATAAAATTGCCCAGATCAACACAAGCATATTTTGCTAGGAAGGTTTTTTCTACCCTTTTACTAGAATATTTAATTGACCCCTGTTCAAAGTAAATCTCTGCTTCTATGCCAGTTCATAAATCCAAATGTAGACTTTCGATTAGACTAGTCATCTCAAGAAAGGGGAAACACAAACCGATGGTAGCACTGCTGTGAACTATACATAAGGTATAAACTGTCTGATGGCTCAGAACTTTTTTCTACAACTTTCTCAAAACGTCTTGGGAAGGGAGACCAAAATGTAATAAAAAAACCAATTATCCAAGCATATGTTATCAGAAACAACTGATTATCCAAACCTGAATTTGATTTTTGAGAATAATAAGGTTATAAATTGGCCTGGCTGACCAAGCAAAACTGTCCATTTAGCCCAAAAGGTCAAAATCCAATTTTTCTTGATTACCTGAACTTTCAATAATTTGATCTGACCTTAGTTTAAGTTTGTTTTCATTACTGATTTTTCTGTCAGTTATGATACTCTTACTTGTATAGGTTTAGATTTTGAACCAGCATATTGAAAATCAGTACATCTAAAATTCACAAGCATCCAAAATCCACATTCCAATCAAGAGGTGTAATCAGGTTTATATTTTTACTTCCCACTCTTTCAAGTAAGTACTATAAAATAATTACAATAAATAGTAAGTGCGTGTTTCTCAGCACTTGTAGCCTCTGATGAGAGGTCAGCTTTGGTCCCAGGCAAGGAGTCTCTGATGTGTAATCTGATAGTCACGCCATGGATGAATGTGAGTGGATTGTGTACACCTTCTGTGTACCAATGTGTATAGAATGGTTCATATTCAGGGCATGTGTCTTTTATGGAAAGAAGCTTAGAACTGCTGGTGTGGCTTCAGAGGTTGGGCATTATTCCCTTGGTTTGAAATTTCTAATCTGTCTCCCTTCTCTCAAAAATTCTTGATATAATCTGATTCATAGCAGGGAATCTTTTTAAATTTCTTAATTTTCTTCAGAGCCTCCTTGGGAAAGAAAGGAAACCTCTGGTGTCTAGAGATTGAAGGAACCTATGCAAGCAAATATCACTCATATTCCTTCCCTCTTTCTCCATGCCCACATTGACCTTTCTTCTTATTATTATTAAGTGCTGTTGTCATTTCCGATTCATAGTGACTCCATGGATATACTTCCTCCAGAACATCCTGTCCTCTGCCATAACCTGCAACCTTTCTAATGGTTTTTCTGCTATCATTGTTATGGTCTTTATCCATCTACCCTCTTGCACGTTTTCCCTGGACCTTTCCTAGGTTTAGTGTCTTAACATTAGTGTCACTGATCTTTGGGGACTTCAATATCCACATAGGTGATCCTGATGACACTTTTGCTACCCACCTTCTATCATGCCTCAACTCCATTTACCTCCTTCTCCTCCCCAGTTCACCAACTGAGACACACACTTGATCTCGTTATCTCTAACCACTGCACAATCTCTACCCTCACCAACTCTGAAACCCCACTATCTGACCACAGCCTCCTCTCTTACCTCCTCGCCCACATCATTCTTCCTCTTAAATCTGTACTGTTCCATCACTGAGACCTCTGATCTCTGGACCCCATCCAATTTTTTCAACTCCACTACAAAATAATAATAATAATGATGGTATTTATTAAGTGCTTACTATGTGCCAAGCACTGGGGAAGAGACAAGCTAATCAGGTTGTCCCACGTGGGGCTCACAGTATTAATCCCCATTTTTCAGATGAGGTAACTGAGGCACAGAGAAGTTAAGTGACTTGTCTAAAGTCACACAGCTGACAAATGGCAGATCTGGGATTAGAACCCATGACCTCTCACTCCCAAGCCCATGCTCTTTCCATTAAGTTGTACTGCTTTTCATAGCACTTAGCCTCCATATCCAAACTACCCTCCCAGAAGGACCAAATAGAGGCTCTCAACACTAACCTCTTTACTCTTTGTCAATCTCATGCCACTAACCTACAGCCCTGGATCACCTGCACAGTCCACCTCCTTTGCTCCTGTGCTCGAGCTGCATAGAACTGCTGGAAGAAATCTAAACATCAGGGTGACTTTGTCCACTGCAGGTTTAACCTTGCAGGCTTAACTCTGCCCGCCCCTCTGCCTGGCAGAACTGTTTCTCCACCTTTATTGATACCCATGCCCGTCGCCCTTGTCGGATTTTCCAGACATTTACCTCCCTCCTCAGGCCCCCTGTCGCCTTGCATCCTCCATTCCTTGCTCCCAGTGACCTGGCCACCAACTTTATTAAAACAATTAACTCCATCAGGTGTGAGTGCCCTAAAATGGACCCTGCCCCTCCTCAGTCTCTCCCACTTCCGGCCCCATCTTCAACTCTCTCACTTTCCTAGCACTATCTCTAGAGGAGGTCACTCACCTCCTCTCAAATGCCACCCTCTCGACCTGTGCATCTGTCACACATTGCCCGGGGATGGATTCATTCAGCAATCAGCTTGGCAAAAGAGAGAGACCGGGGGCAGAAAGTCTGAGTTTTATACAAAAGTTATACTGTGAGCTGAATTATTTGACTATTTTGGATATGGCAAACTGAACCTCCCTTTTAGGAGGAAGAATATGAATATTTAATGATATTGGAGTTTTCTGTCAGGAGGAATATGTATGTGTGTTACTCGTGCATGGCAAAACACTTGGGTCCCACCCGAGAGGAATTCACTTATGCTTTGTTCGAACGTGGTGAGGCAACTAACTCCCACCTACGAATGCCTCCCACTTGGGAGGCACCCTTGGCCAAGCGCCCTAGCTTTCAGGCCCGTGAGCATTCTGCGGGACACTCACCTATCCCACAGCTCCTCACTTGGTACAGACAGAACGGGCATCCCACATTCTGGGCAGAATGGGCACAGCTGGCTGCTGCAAGTCTCGATCCTATGCTCCTATTCCCCTAGGCCATTCCAGCTTCTGGCCTCAGTTTATCTAATCCCTGCCCTCCCTGCATCCTCAATACCTAATTTGAATGGCATGGGGGCGATGGACACCTTCTCTATTCCCGGCATGGGCTATCAATCTAGCGGTTTTAGTTGTGGGGGCAGTAGCCCACCCACACTTCTGAGTTCTGCCTTGATGGTTTAGGCGGTTATGAGATAGCATGTGATCCTGAGATGGTGGGTACCCCAGGTTCACCTTGGGACAGACTTGTTAAATTTCAGGTGTTGGATAGACATCAAGGTGAAGATGTCCTGAAGGGAGAAGAAACTGTGAGTTTGAAGAGAAGTACGGAGAACAGGGTCTGGAGATTCAGATTAGGGAATCATCTTCATAATGATGGCAGCTGAAGCCGTGGCAGTGAATGAGTTCTGCAGCAGAGTATGTGTAGGTGGAGAATGGAAGGCGATGCAGAACTGAATCTTGAGGGACTCCCAAACGTAGTGGGTAGGAGGCAGAAGAGGAGCCCATGAAAGAGACTGAGAAGGATCAACCAGGGAGATAGGAGAGGAAACAGGAGAGGACAGTGTCAATGAAGCCGAGGTTGGATAATGCTTCCAAGTGAAGGGGGTGGTTGATAGTACTGAAGGAAGCTGAAAGGTCAAAGAGGATTGGGATGGAGTAGAGGTCCTTTGATTTGTCAAGAAAGAGATCACTGGTGACCCATTTGAGGGCAGTTTCCATGAAGCGCATGGGGCAGAAACCATATTGGAAGTGTCAAGGAGAGAATTGGAGGAGAGGAAGTGGAGACAGCTGGTGCAGACAACTTGCTCAAAGAATTTGGAGAGATATGGTAAGAAAATGAAAGGGCGGTAACTGGAGGGAATCATGGGGTCAAGGGATTGCGTGTTTAGGATAGGAAAGACATGAGCAGGTATAAATGATTGAATCAATCAGTGAATCATTCAATTGCATTTATTAAATGCTTACTGTGTGCAGAACACTGTATTAAGCAATTGGTACAACCTACAGAGTTCACCAGCATGTTCCCTGCTCACAAGTCACGTACAATCCAGAGGGTTAGACTGCAAGAACCACAGCATGATGTCTGTGTTAGTGTTGAAGGTAGGTGGGGTGATGGAATCAGGGTGACCTTAAAGCACAGGCCAGGCCTGGAATTCCCCTTCTCCACCTAACCTCTGTGTGTTGCAGGGGTTGCCTCGACTGGCCACAGTGTGCTCTGCTGTGGGGCTGGGGGTGGGAGTCGGGAGGTTCACAGCTCAGCATTTCTCACCAACACTTTCTCCACCTTGTCACCTCTCTCAATCTCCTGCCTGATGCAAGCCCTGTCAAACCCATTGTCACGTATGGGACAGAAAGTTTTGACAAGGAAAACAGCTCCTTCCCAGCCCAGCCAACTGGCCTCCTGAGGATCCAGAGTCGGAGGAGAAGACTGAGGGGAAGATGACAAGTTATTTACAGCTTTTGTTTTGGTTGAGGTTGCAGGGTCACAGGTGTGGAGCTCTAGAAACAATTTCCAGAGCTCCCGATCCCCAGATGAGGCCAGGTGGCTCAGTTAGGTCCCGGAGATACAGGAAGGGGATGGGGGAGCTGGGCCCTTCCTCAGCAAGCACCAAAACTTGGGTTAGTTCTACTCGAAGCTCAGGGGACTAGTTAGAGGTGGGAGGAACCCCTCCCTCGTCACCGGTGTCTATTATGGCTGTCAAGGCAAGGTCACCAGGGTGGCATCAGGCAGGAGGCTGGAAGAGGTGATAGGGTTATAAAGTGTTAGGGAGCAAAACTGAGCCTTGCAGACTCCACTTCCCTGGACCCCACAGCAGAGGCCACTGTAGCTAGCCAGGACAGTCCTCTGGGAGGAGATCACTCCCCATATACTGACTTAAGCTTTGAGGTTACCCTGCTTTCCAAATTGAGTGTATCTGGTGTCAACACAGACATTGCCCTAGTGTCACTACCTGGGAAAGGAGCTCCATTTTTCTTGCATTTTCTCTAACAACAGAGTCCAGCGGGGGAATGAGCATATTCTTCCCTCCCCTAAACTGCTTTCCCAAACTGCACCTCTCAGGTCTGAGCTGCCCCGGATACAAACATGAACCTAGCAATTCCTTAATGACTGCTGGGGACAGGTGAGACTGGTCCACTGTCAGGAAAACTGTGCCCTGGACCAGATTTGCTTCTAAGACACATCCCAAGGTCCCAGCCAGAACTGTTCTCAGGCAGAGCTGGTTCCTGATGCCCAACTGTGGCCTGCAGGACTGGATTCATCCCTGAGTCAGGTCTACCCCTCAGTCTGGCCAGCCAAGCCTCCTCTTGCCCTGGCCAACCAGGTTCCAACCTCTCTTGACCCACAGATTCTTCCCCTATCCCCAGGCAGAGAGATCTCCCTGTGCCAGTAAGAGGAGGATCCTAGGCAGATGCTCAGAGCATAGTCCCACTGCGGGCTGAGGTGGAGCCCACCTGCACTGACAGAGCAAACCAGGCTGTTACATGAGCTCTGGGTCATGGGTCCTGGACCACAGACCCATGTGCAAAATGTCGGGAAGCAGGCAGGGCAGGATGTATCATATCATCTGTGGTTCCTCCTCCCAACTGCACCAGGGATTTGGATCTTTCTGAGTTGGTGCTAAGGGGAGAACTCTGAGGGGGTGGCCAACCAGAGCTGCTAACATTCTTTCTGAGCCCAGCCAGGCTCTGATTTCCCGTCCTTCCTCATTCCTCAGACAGTAAAGCTCCTTGATGACTGCTGCCAGATCTCTTATAGAGAAGCAGTGTGGCCTTTGGAAAGAAGTGTGGCCTGGCAGTCAGGGGAGCTGGATTCTAATCCCGGCTCTGTCCATTCCTTGTATAGAGATCTTGGACAAATCACTTAACTTTTTTATTCTTCAAGTTCCTCATCTGAAAAGCAGGACTGTGTATCATGCACCATGCCTACCATCTGGACTGTACTCTCTCAAATGTTTAGGACAGTGCTTTGCCCAAATTAAGTGTTCAATAAATAACACTGATTGATTGAAGATTAATTATCTATTCTCCCTAACGCTTTGGCTGTGAGTTTCTATGTGGGATTGGGGCTGTATCCCGCCTGATTATCTTGTATCTATCCCAGTGAGTGCTATAGTACTTGGTTTATAGTAAGCTATGAATGAATACCACAGTTATTATTACTGGTAATTGATTGAGAAGTGAGCCCGCTGTTGGGTAGGGACCGTCTCTAGATGTTGCCAACTTGTACTTCCCAAGCGCTTAGTACAGTGCTCTGCACACAGTAAGCGCAAAATAAATACGATTGAATGAATGAATGAAAATGCATTATAATGAAATGATACGATTCTGGCCCACAAGCAGTTACCACTTTATTGGAAAGTAAAACTTTAAAATATTTACAACCACTACAAGACTCTGAGCACTACACTGCCCCCATCCCTCTTACACATGCACAGAAAGATGTGTGCAGAGCACTGTACTAAGCGCTTGGGAAGTACAATTCGGCAACATATAGTGACGATCCCTACCCAACAACGGGCTCACAGTCTAGAAGAGGGGAGACAGACGACAAAAAAAGAAGTAGATAGGTGTCAAAACCATTAGAATAAATCGAATCATATCTATATACACATCATTCATAAAATAAATATAGTAAATACGTACAAATAAAATTAATAGAGTAATGAATATGTGCAAAAACATACAAGCACTGTAGGGAGGGGAAGGGAGGCAATGGGGAGGGCATTCCAGGCCAGAGGTAGGATGTGGGCCAAGGGTTGATGGCGGTACAGTCGAGAAAGAGGAACAGTGAGGAGGTTAGTGGCAGAGTGGAGTGTGCGGGCTGGGCTGTAGAAGGAGAGAAGTGAGGTGAGGTAGGAGGGAGTGAGGTGATTGAGAGCCTTCAAGCTGAGAATGAGAAGTTTTTGCTTGATTCGAAGGTTGATAAGCAACCACCGGAGATTTTAGAGAAGGGGAGTGACATGCCCAGAGCGTTTCTGTACAAAGATAATCCTGGCGGCAAAGTGAAGTATATACTGAAGCGGGGAGAGAAAGGAAGTTAGGAGATCAGAAAGGAGGCAGAGGCAGTAATCCAGTTGGGACAGGATGAGAGATTGAACCAACAAGGCAGCAGTTTGGATGGAGAGGAAAAGGCTGATCTTGGCGATGTTTTGAAGGTGAGACCGGCAGATTTTGGTGATGGATTGGGATGTGTGAGGTGAATGAGAGACTGGAGTCAAGGATGACACCAAGGTTGCGATCTTGTGAGACAGGAAGGGTGGTCGTGCCATCCACAGTGATGGAAAAGTCAGGGAGAGGACAGGGTTTGGGAGGGAAGATAAGGAGCTCAGTCTTGGACATGTTGAGTTTTAGATGGCGGAAACACATCCTGATGGTGAGCCCACTGTAGGGACAGTAGGGACTGTCTCTATATGTTGCCAATTTGTACTTCCCAAGCGCTTAGTACAGTGCTCTGCACATAGTAAGCGCTCAATAAATACGATTGATGATGATGATGATGATGATGGAGATGCCCTGGAGCAGGAGTTGATACTAGCTTTGAGAGGGGGAGGGGGAACGGGGAGGAGATGTAGATTTAGGTGTCATCAGCATAGAGTTGATAGTTGAAACCGTGGGAGTGAATGAGTTCACCAAGTGAGTGAGTATGGATGCAGAACAAAAGAACTGACCCTTGAGGAACCCCTACAGTAAGGGGATGGTAGGGGGAGGAGAAGCCCACAAAAGAGATTGAGAATGAACGGCCAGAGAGATAAGAGGAGAACTATGAGAGGACGGAGACTGTGAAGCCAAGGTTGGATAGCGTGTTGAGGAGAAGGGGGTGATGTATATGTGAATATATCTATAATTCTATTTACTCATACTGATGCCTATTTTACTTGTATTGATGCCTGTTTCCCACCCTCTAGACTGTGAGCCCGTTGTGGGTAGGGGTTGTCTCTCTTTATTTCTGTATTGTACTTTCCAAGTGTTTAGTACAGTGCTCTGCACACAGTAAGTGCTCAATACATACTATCAACTGAATGAATGACTCCTTTAAGGACCAATGCTATGATCTACCTCCTATGCTCCTTACCTGTCAGTTTTACCTGTTGCCTCTCTGATGGTTCCTTTTCCTCTAACTTACATCACGTGCAAGACTCCCCCAATTTAAAAACACTTTCTTGGGTCTGCTGTGCCCAGCACCTATTAGTCCCTGCTTCCCTTCTTGTTAAGTCTCCTCGAACAGATCTTTAGCCCTGTTTCCTCCACTACCTTGTATCCAACTCCCCTATTAATCCACTCCAATCTACTTTCTGCTTCCTTTCCCCCACTGAGGCAGCATTGTATAAGGACCTTATCTACCCTAATACTCCTCGACTCCTTGACCACCTTGGATTCCATGGACCATCTCCTACTTCGGAAATGCTATCTGTTATCAGCTTCTCCAATATGGTCTCTTTTGGAATTCCTCCCGCCTCTCTGGATGCTCCTTTTCACTGTCTTCTACTGGCTCATCTTCTGCTTCTCACCTCCTTACCATAACTGTCACTCAAAACTCCCCTTCTGTTCTTACCTTGTAGTTGCTCCCTATGACTTCAGCTTCTCAGTCCATGCAGTGTCTCTCAAATCTGTCTAGTTAGCACCAAATCCCCCACATCTGCTATCTCACATTTCACTTGACTCCCAGAGACCTGTGCCAGAATGTCTTCCAGGAGCCTCAATTTCAATAAGAATAAAACTGAACTCTTTCATTCATTCATTCAATCGTATTTATTGAGCGCTTACTGTTTGCAGAGCACTGTACTAAGCGCTTGGGAAGTACAAGTTGGCAACATATAGAGACGGTCCCTACCCAACAACGGGCTCACTGTCTAGAAGTGGGAGACAGACAACAAAACAAAACATATTAACAAAATAAAATAGGATAGTAAATATGTATAAGTAAAATAAATAGAGTAATAAATCTGTACAAACATATATACAAGTGCTGTGGGGAGGGGAAGGAGGCAAGGAGGGTGGGATGGGGAAGGGGAGAGGAAGGAGGGGGCTCATTCTGGGAAGGCCTCCTGGAGGAGGTGAGCTCTCAGTAGGGCTTTGAAGGGCTCTTCAATTTCCTTCTCAGATCAATTCCTCTGCCCAGGTTTTCTATCAGGACTGATAACACCACTGTCCTCCCTGTTACCAAGACCTTTAGTCCTGGCATGAGCTTTGATTCTTTGCTGTCTTTCACCTCTTACATCTGGCCCGTTGGTATATGCTGCTGGTTTTCCCTCCACAATATTTCCCCCGACCTATTGCTCCTGTTTCATTCCAATAGACACTACTCTGATCTGGCCACCCGTCATTTCCTAGGTAGGTTCCTTTATAGCCTCCTTACTGATCTCCCGTTCTGTAAATAATTTTGCTTCAATCTGTTGTTAGCCAGGTGCAGCGTATGAAAGCACCACTCTATCATGAGAAAGCGTCCCTTAATTCCTGACCCATAATTTACATAGTCACTGCTCCTCCTCGCATCCCTGACACCTGGCTTATCCCAGATGACATTGTTTCTCTTGCTTCTCTCTCTAGAGAGGGCTGCATCTTCACCCCATCCTCAAGACTCACAGGGAAAAGGGGAGGATTCTGTTTTCTTCTTGAATCCCAATTCCACGTTTCTACCATTACACCTCCCCCACCCCTCTCCCTTCCTTTGAAACCATGTCATCTGCCTCTGCCAACCTCAGGCCCCATCTCCAACTTTATGAACGATTTTGATCCATTTATCACATTCCCTTTCACTCTCTCCACCCATATATTGATCCTTGGGGACTTCCATATCTATGTGAATGCTCCCAATGACCTTGCTGCTGCCTACTTCCTCTCACTCCTCTACTCCACTGAACTTGTGCTCCATCCCACCTTACCCAGTCCATAACTGGAGCACACATTCGATCTCATCCTTTCCAGTGACTGTACAAGCCTCGCCTTCACCACCTCTACCCTCTCTAACTCTGAAATTCCTCTATAATAAATTACGGTAATAACTGTGGTATGTCCTAAATGCTATGTCCTAAGTGTTTACTATGGGCGAATTGCTGTACTAAGCGCTAGGGTAGTACAGGATGATCAAGTCCTACATGGGGTTCACAGTCTAAGTCATGGGGAGAACACGTTTTTTGATTCTCAGTGGGAACCGAGGCCCAAGTGACTTGGACCCGGGATTAGAACCCAGGGCTTCTGATTCCCAGACCCGTGCTATGTCCACTTTAATATCTCTGTTGGACAAAAACTCTGTCCAATCAAATCTCCTCATCGGACTTCTGTTCCACCAATCCCTGATCTTGGAAATCTGTCCTGTTCCCCCATAGAGGTCTTCAATCTTTTAGTCCACGTCAATTTTCTCAAATCATCATGCCCTATTTGGTCTCCATACCCAAGCTACCTACCCTTGCTGCGCAAACTGACATCTTCAACACCCCAGCTCTACTGCACTCAACGCACTCACTCTCCTATCCCTTCATCTATCTTGTAACAATAACCCAAAGCACTGGATCACCTCCAGTGTGCTCTTCCTTTGCTCCCTTGGGCAGATATACAGATATTAGTTTGCCCTAGCTCATGCGAAATGCATCTTTGCCTTCTCTAACTTGCCCTCTCCCCTGCCTGGAAACTGTTACTCCATGCCTATTAACTTCCATGTCCATTGCCTTCACCAGTTGTTTCAGACATTAAAGTACCTTCTCGAATCCCGGCACCCAGCCCTATCCATCTTTAGTCCCTCACCTGGCCACGTACTTTATGGATAAAACTGAAAACATCAGGCATGATCTTGTTAAATACTCCCCTGCTTCTGGCCGGTCCTTCCCTCCCCCTGCTCCTTTTTTGACTCGCCCATCTTTCCCTGCAGTGTTCAAAGAGTATTTCAGCTGCCTCCTCTCAAAATCTACCCTTCTACCTCTTCCTCCGTCCCTTTTTCTTTGCACCTTATCAAAATACTTACCCTCTCTGTTTTTCCCTTCCCGACCAACACCTTCACCTTTTACCTCTCCAATGGCTTCTTCCCCACTGCTTTCAAATATGGTCATGTATTCCCTAGCATAAAAATAACCCTCCCTTGACCTCTCAGCTTCCTTTGGTTATTGCTCCTTCTCTCTTCTAACGATCCTTTACAAACTCCATGAGTGAGTTGTCTACACCCACTGTCTCCACTTCCTTTCCTCCAATTCCCTCCATGAACCTCCACCAATCTCGATTTTTTATGGTATTTGTTAAGTGCTTATTATGTTCCAGGCACTGTACTAAGTTCTGGGGTAGATACAAGTTGATCAGTTTGGACATAGTCCATGTTCCTACAAAAACGCTCTGGGCAGGTCACCCCCCTCCTCAAAAATCTCCAGTGGTTGCCTATCAACCTTCGCATGAAGCTAAAACTCCTCATTATTGGCTTCAAAGCTCTCCATCACCTTGCCTCCTCCTACCTCACCTCCCTTCTCTCCTTCTACAGCTCACCCCACACATTCTGTTCCTCTGCCTCTAACCTCCTCACTGTGCCTTGTTCTCTCCTGTCAAACCCTCAACCCCTGGACACATCCTATATCTGGCCTGGAATGTCCTCTCTCCTCACGCTAGCCAAACTATCTCTCTCCCCCACTTCAAAGCCCTACTGAGGACCCATCTCCTCCAGGAAGCCTTCCCAGACTTAGCCTCCCTTTTCCTCTGCTCCTCCTCCCCTTCCCATCACCCTTACTCCTTCCCTCTTCTCTACCCCCTTCCCTACCCCACAGCACTTGTGTATATTTGTACATATTTATTATTCTATTTATTTTTTTAATGATGTCTATATATCTATAATTCTATTTATCTATTTTGATTCTGTTGATGCCTGTCCACTTGTTTTGTTTTGTTGTATATCTCCCCCTTCTAGACGGAAAGCCCTTTGTTGGGTAAGGATTGTGTCTACCTGTTGCCGAATTGTACTTTCCAAGTGCTTAGTACAGTGCTCTGCACACAGTAAGCACTCAATAAATTCGATTAATTGAATGAATGAATGTCCCGCAAGTGGCTCATTCTCTTATTTCCCACTTACAGATGCGATAACTGAATCACAGAAAGGTTGAGTGACTTGCCCAAAGGTCACATAGCAGACACTTGGCAGAGCTGGGATTAAAAACCAGGTCTCTCCAACTCCCAAGCCTATCTTCTAGGCCAAACTGCTTACACTCAATTCATTCCATGGAAACAGTCCTCTCAAAGTTCACCAATGATCTCTTTGCCAAATTCAATAGCTTCTATTCTTTCCTAATCCTAGCCCCCTGAGCTGCCTTCGACACAGTAGACCAATGCCTTCTCCTGGAAACATGATCTAGCCTTGGTTTCACTGACACTGTCCTCTCTTGGTTTTCCTCCTATCTCTCTGATTGGCCCTTCTGGGTCTCTTTCATGGGCCCATCTTCTGCCTCCCACTGCTTCACTGTAAGAATTTTTCAAGATTCATATCTAGGTCCCCTTCTATTCTCCATCTATGCCCACTCCTATGGAGAATAATTCTCTCTTATAACTTCAACTATCGTCTGTATGCATATGATTCCCAAATATACATTTCCACAGCTGGGCTCTCGCCTTCTCTGCAGTTTCAAATTTCCTCCTGTCCCCAGTACCTCTCTATCTGGGTGCTCTACTGGCACCTCAAAGTTAACATGTCCAAAAAAGAACTCCTCATATTCCCACCTAAGCACTGTCCTCCTCTTGACTTTCCCACTACTGTAGACAGCATCCACAACCTCCCTGTCTCATAAGCACATAACCTTGACATTTAACCCATATATTAAATCTGTCACCAAATCCAATACGTTCTTCCTTCACAACATCGCTAAAATCTGCCCATTCGTCTCCAGCCAAACTGCCACTATGCTGATCCAAACATTACCCTATGCCTCCCTGACTACTGCATCAGGCTTCTTGCTGGCCTCCCTGACCCTTGTCTCTGCCCTCTCCAGTCCATATTTGTCTCTGCTGCCTGGATCATTTTTCTCTAAAACAATTCTGTCTATGTTTCCCTGCTCCTCAAAGAACCTCTAGTGACTGGCCATCCACCTCTTCATCAAACAGGAACTCCTTACCATAGGCTTCAGTGCACCCAATATCCTGTCACCTTCCTTTCCTACCTTGATGACTTCTACCACAACCCACACCCAACAACCTAATCATTGTAACTATATCCCATCTATCTTGCTGCCTATCCCTCGCCCACATTCTTCCTTGGCCCAGAACTGTCTCCCCCTTCATATCCAATGGATGATCAGCTTCAAAACTTTGTTAAAATCATATCTCTTCCATAAAGTTTTCCCTTTATTTTAACGTCTATCTCTACCTCTAGTCTGGTAGCTCACTGTGGGCAAGGAACATGCTTATTAGCCCTGTTCTAGTGTACTCTTCCAATCAATCAATCAATCAATCAATCGTATTTATTGAGCGCTTACTATGTGCAGAGCACTGTACTAAGCGCTTGGGAAGTACAAATTGGCATCACATAGAGACAGTCCCTACCCAACAGTGGGCTCACAGTCTAAAAGGGGGAGACAGAGAACAGAACCAAACATACCAACAAAATAAAATAAGTAGGATAGAAATGTACAAGTAAAATAAATAAATAAATAAATAAATAGAGTAATAAATATGTACAACCATATATACATATATACAGGTGCTGTGGGGAAGGGAAGGAGGTAAGACGGGGGGATGGAGAGGGGGACGAGGGGAGAGGAAAGAAGGGGCTCAGTCTGGGAAGGCCTCCTGGAGGAGGTGAGCTCTCAGCAGGGCCTTGAAGGGAGGAAGAGAGCTAGCTTGGCGGATGGGCAGAGGGAGGGCATTCCAGGCCCGGGGGATGACGTGGGCCGGGGGTCGATGGCGGGACAGGCGAGAGCGAGGTACAGTGAGGAGATTAGTGGTGGAGGAGCGGAGGGTGCGGGCTGGGCAGTAGAAGGAGAGAAGGGAGGTGAGGTAGGAGGGGGCGAGGTGATGGACAGCCTTGAAGCCCAGGGTGAGGAGTTTCTGCTTGATGCGCAGATTGATCGGTAGCCATTGGAGGTTTTTGAGGAGGGGAGTAATATGTCCAGAGCGTTTCTGGACAAAGATAATCCGGGCAGCAGCATGAAGTATGGATTGAAGTGGAGAGAGACACGAGGATGGGAGATCAGAGAGAAGGCTAGTGCAGTAGTCCAGACGGGATAGGATGAGAGCTTGAATGAGCAGGGTAGCAGTTTGGATGGAGAGGAAAGGGCGGATCTTGGCAATGTTGCGGAGCTGAGACCGGCAGGTTTTGGTGACGGCTTGGATGTGAGGGGTGAATGAGAGAGCGGAGTCGAGGATGACACCGAGGTTGCTTCCAAGAATTTAGTACAGTGCTCTACATATAGTAAACGCTCAATAAATATGACTGATTGATTAAAATCTCTTTGAGGAAAGGTACTGTGTTTTTTGCCTTTATTATCCTTTCCCAAGTAATAAGATCAGTGTTCTTCCCAAAGCAGGATCTAAGTAAGTATTTTTGATGTATTTGCCAGCGTTCTCACACCTCCCACTGAGTTCTGTTGCTCTCTTTCGAGATCACCTATGGCCCATTTGATCTGGTTCTGAGTGACAAGGTCCAAGTTCCATCTCTATCAAGTGGTTCCCAGAATCTACTCTCTTCCCCCTAGGGATGGTCTGGTTAATGGTGCATTTTGGCTGGACCTGGGTGGGGCTGGTGTTGTCAGATGATATAAGAGGAGAGAGTTTCCTCTTGGATGTGACTGGGAAGATGGTCAGGACTGATGTCTGTGCAGGGTTTACCAAGAAAATTTCCAGTGGGTATTTCAACATTTATTCAGTCTGGAAAATCTGCTCCAGGGTAATGGCTACATCAGCCATGGTGATGGCTGCATATGGGGATGCAGAGTCTCTAAGCCTTCTTAGATTTGTAATAGACAATTTTGGACTGTACAAGATGGTTTTGATCACCACCTTTCAATGGACTTCACTTTGAAGATGTCATCTGTAACAAATAACTATACTTTTCAAGGGACTTTGACTATGGTAACCATTGTTAAAGAGGTTCTTGGTTTCAGGGATTTTTTTATGGACCGTTAGACCAGCAATATTTCCAGAAGCCATTGCCTTGAAGAAATTATGGGAGTCTACCTTTGTCTATTCCTTTTCATTACCTGAAAGAAGAAAATGGTCGAAGAAAATTCTCAGAAAGTGCTTCCTCAGAGATTCATTCATTCATTCAATCCTATTTATTGAACGCTTATTGTGTGCATAGCACTGTACTAAGCTCTTGGAAAGTACAAGTTGGCAACATATAGAGATGGTCCCTACCCAACAGTGGGCTCACAGTCTAGAAGGGAGAGACAGAGAACAAAACAAAACATATTATCAAAATAAAATAAATAGAATAAATATGCACTAATAAAATAAATAGAGTAATAAATTCATGCAAATATACACATATATACAGGTGCTGTGGGGAGGGGAAGGAGGTAAGGTGGGGGGATGGGGGAAGGGGGAGAGGAAGGAGGGAGCTCAGTCTGGGAAGGCCTCCTGGAAGAGGTGAGCTCTCAGTAGGGCCTTGAAGGGAGGAAGAGAGCTAGCTTGGTGGATGTGCGGAGGGAGGCCGTTCCAGGCCAGGGGGATGATGTGGGTCGGGGGTCGATACCGGGACAGGCGAGAAGGAGGCACGGTGAGGAGATTAGCGACAGAGGAGCGGAGGGTGCGGGCTGGACTGTAGAAGGAGAGAAGGGAGGTGAGGTAGGAGGGGGTGAGGTGATGGAGAGCCTTGAAGCCGAGGGTGAGGAGTTTTTGCCTATTGCATATGTTGATTGGTAGCCACTGAAGATTTTTGAGGAGGGGAGTAACATGCCCAGAGCGTTTCTGCACAAAGACAATCCCAGCAGCGGGGTGAAGTATGGATTGAAGTGGGGAGAGACAAGAGGATAGGACATCGGAGAGGAGGCTGATACAGGAGATACTGCCTGTGAACTATTTTTCCCTGATAATGTCTGCCCTGATTTACAGTATGTACAATGCCATGTATGTTGTGGCACAGGGGCTCCAGGAGGTGCTCCTGTCCAGCTCAGAACCGGAATACTGGGGAAACATGGACTCTCTGGTACTTCGTCCATAGCAGGTAATGTTCCTTTGATAAACCAGGGAGAATCAAAATCAATCAGTTAATCAGTGGTGTTTATTGGGAGCTTACTGTGTGCAGACCATGATCCTGAGTACTCAGGAGGGTACATTAAAACAGAATTAGTAGGCAAATTTCCTGTTCACAAGGAGCTTCTAGTTTAAAGGTCCCACGAGGTAGACCTGCTGAAGTTTGGAGGTGGAGGGCCTGCCTAGTTGAAACTTACACCTTCAGAAGAGGAGAGAAACTGTTATCCCCTGACATATACAGGACTGAGTTCAGAGACTGAATCCTAGAAATCAATGTACTGAAATATAATTGCAAGTAAGAGAGAGGAGCAACAATGGCTTAATGCAAGAAGTCTCTTCTGGACATCTGGTTGAACTGTAACTAAGGTTTGGCCAATACAAATTGGTTTGTTTTAATCATAGTCATTGGTGCACACAGTAAGTGCTCAATAAATACGATTGAATGAATGAATGAATGGTGCATCAGCTGGCCCAACCACACACATCCTGACGAAAAAGGAAGATCTAAATCAGTCAATCAATCAATGGTACTTATTGAGCACTTATTGTGTGCCAAGCACTGTACTAAGTGATCGGGTGTGTCCATTACAACAGAGTTGGTAGACATGTTCCCTGTCCAGAATGAAGAATGTGTAATTCACAAGTATTATTCTTCCCAATACTGATTTAGGATGTGGTTTGTGCATTTCAGAGAAAGGAGAACACATTGCTAGGCACTGAAAACGTTAAGCTTAACAACATGACAAGGCCTTTTTGGCCGGCACTGTGCTTCCCAGATTGGACTTTTCAGCTACCCATTCACTCAGAGGTTACTATCACTGTCAGTGCTGCATTCTTCAAATATGAAGGACAACTTATATCTATTGGAATAACCAACTCTATCCCAGTGGGGATGGCAGGGATTGGGGAGTGGTCGAAGAGTGCAGCTTTGTGGATCACCATTCTCATTATCATGATCCTTACCACCTGCCCTCCTCCCTCCAGTGCACAACTCCCCACTCCTTATCGCCACAAACTAACTGTTGAGTGAAAGGGTTTGGCAGGGTTGCTTGTCCTAGGATGAGACTCCTCCCCAACCTCTGTTAGGCAGACATGTCCCTCCTTTCCCTCCTCCTTGTGTATGTATGGATGAGATGGAGAATATTCCCATGGGGAGGTCAGTAGTCCCTGGATTACCGTCTGTATTCTGCCTTTCATACCAGGAGTTAGAGAGAAAGAGACAGAGACAGAGATAGGGGAAAAGACTTTCCCGATTTCTGGCATGGGTGACTGAGGTTGCGGGGAGGAAGGAGGAACTATAGAAGCATGGCCAAAGGTTGGGAAAAAGAAATTCCCTTCCTATGGGATGACTGCTCCCAGACTCCAGTGTCTCCCGTTTTCATCTATTCATTCATTCAATCATATTTATTGAACACTTACTGTGTGCACAGCAGTGTACGAAGTGCTTGGAAAGTGCAATACAACAATAAAGAGAGACATTCCCCGCCCTCGACGAGCTCAAAATCTGGGGAAGGGAGTGGGGGTGCGGGGGGGACAGACATCAATATAAGTAAACAGACATCAATATAAATAAATACAATTACAAATATATACATAAGTGTTGTGAGTAGGGGAGTGGGGGAAGAGCAAAGGGAGCAAGTTAGGGTGACAGAGAAGGGAGTGGGAGAGGAGGCAAAATGGGTCTTAGCCTGTGAAGGCGTCTTGGAAGAGATGTGCCTTCAGTAAGTCTTTGAAGGGGGGAGAGTAATTATCTGGCGGATTTGCCGAGGGAATGCGTTCCAGGCCAGAGGTAGGACGTGGGCCAGGGGTCGGCAGCGAGACAGGGGAGATCGAGTCAAAGTGAGAAGGTTAGCACCAGGGGAGCAGAGTGTGAGGGATGGGTTAGGTAGAAGGAGCGAAGCGAGGTGAGGTAGGAGGAAGTGAGGTGGTGGAGTGCTTTAAAGCTAATGGTGAGTAGTTTTTTGTTGATTGGGAAGTGGATAGTCAACAACTGGGGAACATGCCCTGAACGTTTCTGTATAAAGATAATCCGGGCAGCAGAGTGAAGTATGGACTCGAGTGGGGAAAGACAGGAGGTTAGGGGGTGGTCAGAAAGAGCCTGATGCAGGCAGGATAGGATAAGTGATGGTACTAATGTGGTATCAGTTTGGCTGGAGAGGAAAGGGTGGATTTTAGCGATGTTGTGAAGGTGAGATGGAGGATTTGGTTACGGATTGGATATGTGGCTTGAATGAGAGTAAAGTCAAGGATACTGCCAAGGTTGTGGCTTGTGAAACGGGAAGGATGATGGTGCCATCTACAGTGATGGGAAGTCATGATGATAATGATAATAATGCTGGTTATGGTATTTGCTAAATGCTTACTAGGTGACAACACTGTATTAAACACATGAGTGAATAGGAGGGAAGGGGTGAGAGTTTTTATAAGGTGAGAGGGAATGGGGTCGTATGCACAGGTGGAGGCGGTGGCACTTGAGAGGAGGGAGTAGATCTCCTCTGAAGATACTGCTGAGAAGGATGGGAAAGTAGAGGAGGGGGTCAAGAGCCTGGGGATGGAGAGGGGAGAGGGGTGACACTGGGGAGCTCAGACCTGATGGTGTTACTTTTCCTAATAAAGCAGGTGACCAGATCGTTGGGGGTGAGGGATGCGGGAGGGTGAGGAACAGGGGGCCTGAGGAGGGAATTCAATGTCCGGAACAGTTGATGGGTTTGATGGGCATGGGTGTCAATAAAGGAAGAAAAATAGTTTTGCTTGGCAGAGGATAGGGCATAAAACAAGGCAAGGATAAATTTAAAGTGAACAAGATTGGCCTGGTGTTTAGACTTTCGCCAGCAGCATTCAGCAGCTCAAGCATAAGAACAAAGGAGGTGGATACTGGCGGTAAGCCTGGGCTGTGAGTTAGTGGTGCGAGAGCGATGAAGGGATAGGGGAGTGACAAGTTGATTTAAGTAGAGAGGGTGGAGTTGAGAGCATCAATTTGGTCATCAAGAGTGGGTAGAATGGATAGGGAGGCGGGGTGGGGTGTGATGCGCTAAGAGAGATGGATGGGGTCGAGAGAGCAGGGTTCTCTGTGGGGGAGTAATACAGATTTACGGGGAGGAGAACTCTAAGAGAGGAAGCAGGTGAGAAAGTTATGGTGTAAGAGAGGGATTTCAGAGCTGGTGAGGGTGGAAATTATGCAGCAGTTAGAGATGATGAGATCAAGGGTGTGAACAAGTTGGTGAGTGAACAAGGTGAGGTGGAGCAGAGGTTTGGCAGAGTCAAGGAGTGATAGAAGGCAAGCGGCAAAGGAGTCACCGGGTACATCCCCGTGGATGTTGAAACTTCGGAGGATCAGAGTGGGTATGGAAAAAGGGAGAAGGAAAGCAAGAAAGGGGTTAACTTCCATCTTCAACCGCTCACTCTCCAACGACTTCTTCCCCTCTGCCTTGAAACATGCTCAGGTCTCACCCATCCTAAGAAAGCCCATCGTTCACCCCACTGCCCCTTCCAGTTATCACCCTATCTCCCTCCTACCCTTCCTGTCCAAAGTCCTAGAAAGATTCTTCTACATTCGCTGCGTCGAATTCCTCAACTCCAACTCTCTCCTAGACACCCTCCAGTCTGGCTTCCGTCCTCTACTCCACCAAATCCGCCCTCTCAAAGGTCACCAATGACTTCTTACTTGCCAAATCCAATGGCTGCTAATCTGTCCTAATCCTCTTCAACCCCTCAGCTGCCTTTGAAACTGTGGACCATCCCCTTCACCTCAACACGTTATCCAACATTGGCTTCACGGACTCCATCCTCTCCTGGTTATCCTCTTATCTTTCTGGCCGTACATTCTCAGTCTCCTTCGCGGGCTCCTCCTCCCCCTCCCAACCCCTACCAGTAGGGGTTCCTCAAGGGTAAGTTTTGGTCCCGTTCTGTTCTCCATCCATACTCACACCCTTGGTGTCAAGGCTCGGTCCCAAGGCTTCAACTATCATCTCTACGCGGATGATACCCAAATCTATATCTCCTCCCCTGTTCTCTCTCCCTCTCTTCAGGCTTGTATCGCCTCCTACCTTCAGGACATCTCCACCTGGATATCCGGCCGCCACCTAAAACTCAACATGTCTGAGACTGAGCTCCTTACCATCCGTCCCAAACTCTGTCCACTCTCTGACTTTCCTGTCACTGTGGATGGCACTACCATCCTTCTCGTCTCACAAGCCCACAACCTTGGTGTTATCCTTGACTCCGGTCTCTCATTCACCCCACACATCCAAACCGTCACCAAAACCTGCCGGTCTCACCTTCACAACATCGACAAGATCCGCCTATTCCTCTCCATCCAAACCGCTACCACTTTAGAACAGTCTCTGATCACATCCCGACTGGATTACTGCATCAGCGCCCTTTCCATTCTCTTAACCTGCTGTCTCTTCCCACTTCAGTCCATACTTCACTCTGCTGCCCAGATTATCGTTCTACATAAATGCTCTGGGCATGTCATCTCCCTCCTCAAAAATCTCCAGTGATTGCTTACCAACCTCCATATAATGCAAAAACTCCTTACTATTGTCTTCAAAGCTCTCCATCACCTTGACCCCTCCTAACTCACCTCCCTTCTCTCCTTCTACAGCCCAGCCTGGACATCCTGCTCCCCTGCCGCTAACCTTTTCACTGTGCCTCATTCTCTCCTGTCCCTCTGTAGACCCCTGGCCCACTTCCTACCTCTGGCCTGAAATGATTACGATGGTTTTCTGTGTGCAGAAAACCGTACTAAGCTCTTGGAAAGTACAATTTGGCAACAGATAGAGACAATCCCTACCCAACAAAGGGCTCACTGTCTAGAAGTGGGGAGACAGATAATAAAACAAAACAGACCGGAATCAATAACATCAGTATAAATAAATAGAATTATAGGTATATGCACATCATTAATGAAATAAATAGAATAATAAATATGTACACAAGTTCCGTGGGGCGGGGAGGGGAGTAGAGCAGAGGGAGAGAGTAGGGGTAAGGGGAAGGGGAGGAGGAGCAAAGAAAAAGGATGGCTCGGTCTGGGAAACGTCCTGGAGGAGGTGAGCTTTCAGTAAGGCTTTGAAGGGGGGAAGTGACCTAGTTTGGTGGATGTGAGGAGGGAGGTCAGAGAGCAAAACAAAACAAAACATATTAACAAAATAAAATAAGTAGAATAAATATGTACAAGTAAAATAAATAAATAAATAGGGTAATAAATACGTACAAACATATATACATATATACAGATGCTGTGGGGAAGGGAAGGAAGTAAGGCGGGGGGATGGGGAGTGGGTAAGGGGGAGAAGAAGGAGGGAGTTCAGTCTGGGAAGGCCTCCTGGAGGAGGTGAGCTCTCAGTAGGGCCTTGAAGGGAGGAAGAGAGCTAGCTTGGCAGATGGGCAGAGGGAGGGCATTCCAGGCCAGGGGGATGACGTGGGCCGGGGGGTCGACAGCGGGACAGGCGAGAACGAGGCACGGTGAGGAGATTAGCGGCAGAGGAGTGGAGGGTGCGGGCTGGGCTGTAGAAGGAGAGAAGGCAGGTGAGGTAGGAGGGGGCGAGGTGATGGAGAGGCTTGAAGCCGAGTGTGAGGAGTTTCTGTCTGATGCGTAGGTTGATTAGTAGCCACTGGAGATTTTTGAGGAGGGGAGTAACATGCCCAGAGAGTTTCTGGACAAAGACAATCCGGGCAGCAGCGTGAAGTATGGACGTATGATTATGATTGAAGCGGGGAGAGACAGGAGGATAGGAGATCAGAGAGGAGGCTGATACAGTAATCCAGACGGGATAGGATGAGAGCTTGAACGACCAGGGTAGCGGTTTAGATGGAGAGGAAAGGGCGGATCTTGGCAATGTTGTGGAGGTGAGACCGGCAGGTTTTGGTGGTGGCTTGGATGTGAGGGGTGAACGAGAGAGCGGAGTCGAGGATAACACCAAGGTTGCGGGCTTGTGAGATGGGAAGGATGGTAGTGCCGTCTACAGTAATGGGAAAGTCAGGGAGAGGGCAGGGCTTGGGAGGGAAGACATGGAGTTCAGTCTTGGGCATTTTCTGAGCAAGCATGTTCTGAGTTTCTGGGCAAGGTCCAGTTCGACAACCCTGCTGGGGAACTGGTGGTTCTGGACAAGAACCACAGATCTGCTGTGAACTTTGATATTCTGAACTTAGTGAGCTTTCCCAGTGGAACGGGCAAATTTGTGAAGGTCGGGGGGGTGGACCCCCAGGCACCCACTGAACATCGTCATCAGTGAGGAAATGATTGTGTGAACTGGAAGAGCCTCTCAGGTAAGCAGCCAATGGGAATTCCCACCTGTTCTGGAGTGGTAGTCTTAGGGTTTCAGTAGTGATTGAACTGATGGAGTGCTTATTGTGTACCTGTATGCACTGTACCTAAACTGTAGACGGTAAGCTTTTTGTGGGCAGGGAGTGTTTCTATTTTTCGTTAAATTGTACTCTTCCATCCATTTATTAGAGTGCTCTGCACGCAGTAGGAGCTCAATAAATGATTGAATGAAAGAATCAGTGAATACTAGTGCTGGGAAAGAATACTTAGGTGATGATGGCCTGGAATGTCCAGCCCCCACACATCTGCCAAACTATCTCTCTTCCTCCCTTCAAAGCCCTACCATGAGCTCACCTCCTCCAGGAGGCCTTCCCAGACTGAGCCCCCTTTTTCCTCTCCTCCTGCCCACCCCCACCGCCTCCTTCCCCTCCCCACAGCAGTTGTATATATTTGTACAGATGTATTATTCTATTTATTTTACTTGTACATGTTTACTACTCTATTTTGTTAATCATGTGCATATAGCTATAATTCTATTATATCTGACTATTTTGACACCTGTCTATATGTTTTGTTTTGTTGTCTATCTCTCCCTTCTAGACTGTGAGCCCATTGTTGGGTAGGGACTGTATCTATATGTTGCTGACCTGTACTTCCCAAGCGTTTAGTACAGTGGTCTGCACATAGTAAGTGCTCAATAAATATGATTGAATTAATGAATGAGAAACTGACATTGGTCCTCAAGGAATGCATGATCTGAAACTATTGGGGCTAAAGGGGACTGCAGACACACATACCAGGGGCAATTAAGCACTAAAAACGAGGCTGAATTGGGGTGACTTTCAATTCGTCCAGTCTATAGGTGGAGAGGTTGAAGTACGGTTCAAAGAAGGTGCCACCTCTTTCTCTACCTGTCATATGATGCCATGTGCTGCCAGCTGAGTGTCCTCCCCACAGATTGCTCCCTGCACTCAATAGCATGGAGTCCTGGGGACAGCACGGAAGTCCATTGGTGGGGAAACTGACGGAACTCAGTTGCAGCTTAGAATTCTACAGCATGTCATGGGCAGATCATGGTGGGAGCTGGGGCCCCGTTGTCCTGGAGCGGAGGCAACAGTTACCGGTGGCTTCATGTAGGGTTCATATGGAGATAGCCCTGACTTAGTGTGGCTTCTCTCTGGTCATCTGCACATGCTGGAGCTGGTAAGGGGTCAGACACCCTGGTCAAAGTGTCACCTGTGGAATGTGATCTCCATATAGTCAGGGTGAGATCACGTATTGGTGTTCATGGCAGCCCATCTTGAAGAACTGGGGATCTCATAGAGAAGAAAGTGGTGTGTACACAGAGGCAGAGAGCAATTTCCCCAATGGGAACTCCTGGAGCGCAATTCCCGACCCAAGGCAGGCCACAGGAAAAATAAAATACTTTATCATTCATCTATTCAGAACCTTACACCTTCCTGGCATAGTTTCTCAGACACATCTTTCTGGATCCTGTTAGGAAATTAAGATTTCAGCGGCAATGAAACCTCCCTGCAGTCAGCAAGTGTGGAAGGAGGAAGGGATGCCTGAATATCATTCTTGACCCTGGGGTAGGATCAAGTTCAGAAATGGGACTTGGTCCTCCTGTCCCCTTGCAGCCCCAGGGGTGAGTTGGAAGAAGGGGGCACCTGCAGCCCAGCTTTGCTGGGGGTTTGGGGCACTGGAGTTCCACCCTCACTGTCACTGTCCTCTGTCTTGAAAATTCAGGCTCCACATTCACGGTGTAGCAGGAGCTGCGGATTCGGCTTCAGAAAACATGCCCAGCAAGGCACAGTCATCTGCTGTTATTTCTGTGTCCGGTGCCCAGAAGGGAAGATCTCCAATCAGACAGGTAGGTTTGTTCAGAGACCCAGCGCCTTGCATGATCCAGCATGTGCTCCCAAATGTGTCTCATTCTCCACAGCCTGTAGACAGAGACGGATGGTGACAGACCCAGGGTGTGAGGAGAAAGAGACAGCCAGTGAGAAAGTCCAGGGGTGGGGCAGATCAGAGACGGGCATGCCTGATGGCAGACAAGGATGTGCAGGAGTTTTTACTCAGCAGCTCCCTACTCATGGACTAGGGTGGCTACAGGGAGAGGGCAAGAGATGGAAAGCATTATCTCGATACTGGGTGAGTGGTCTGGGAGAGAGTGTTTGGATTTGACTGATCGGGTTTAAGGAAGAAGCAAAACTTCCAGCCTGGGCTGTGACCCTTACATAGGGGAAGAGAAATATGTGCTTCAGAAGGCAGTGAGACTCTGTTCCTTCCTCCTTTCCTCTCTCTGCAAGGCACTCGATATTCACCCCACAATCAGTCCCACAGCATTTATGTTCATATCCATCATTTATCAATATATATATATATATATATATATATATATATATTATATATCTCCCCTTCTATACTGTGAACTGCTTCCGGACAAGGAACGTGTCTACCCATGTTGTGGCAACATACCCCTCCAGGCAATTAGTACAGCATTCTGCACAGAGTAAGTACTTAATAAATACTACGGATTAATTGACTGATCGAATAATTCCTTTCTTTCAGATGCGGAGCAGTGTGTGAAGTGTCCCGAAGATTAGTATTCAAACGTGGTGAGAGATGGCTGCCTCCACAAAGTGGTGACTTTCCTGTCCCCCGAGGAACCTTTGGGGCTGATCCTGGTCTGCACGTCTCTCTCCTTCTCTCTCCTCATAGCCCTGGTTTTAGGGGTCTTCGTTAAGCATCGAGACACACCCATAGTCCGAGCCAATAACCGCAGTCTCTGCTATACCCTCCTCATCTCCCTCAAGCTCTGCTTCCTCTGAGCCCTGACCTTCATTGGCCAACTGACACTTGGCTTTTAGCATCATGTTCATGGTTGCTGTCTCCTCCATCTTGACCAAACACATCACTGTAGTTCTGGCCTTCAGGGCCACAAGCTTGGAGAGAAGGGTCAGGACGTAAGTGGGGCCCAGAGCTTCAATCTCAGTTGTCCTGTCCTGCTCCTTGGTGCAGATGACCATCTGTGTTACCTGGCTGGGCCCTGCTCTGCCATTCCCAGAGATGGACCTACACTCTGAGCCCGGACTCATTATCATCAAGTGTAAGGAAGGCTCCGTGACTGCCTTCTAATGTGCCCTGGGCTACCTGGGTGTTCTCGCCCTGGTGAGCTTCATCATACCAGTCCTGGCCAGGAGACTGCCCATCAGCTTCTACTAGCCCAAGGTCATCATATCTGGCATGCTGGTGTTCTGCAGCATCTGGGCCACTTTCCTCCCCGCTTACCAGAGCACCAAGGGGAAGGCCATAGTGGCCGCGGAGATCTTCTCCATCCTGGCCTCCAGCGCGAGGCTTCTTGGCTGCATTTTCATCCCCAAGTGCTATGTGATCCTGCTGCAGCCTGACAAGAACACCAACGAGTGATTGAAAAGGAAACAATAACTAGGAAATTAGTTGTTTTTATTGCTTAACATTTTTCTCCACCCCAATTATCCTACAATGGCAGGATAAAAGGAGAGAGAAATCCTGTCAGGGACATCCAGAAGGGATTCTTTGGCCAACACGAGTCGGAGGTCAGGACTGTATGCTCCCATGGGTCACTGCAGTGTTTGTCCCGTGCCCTCCTGGGCTCTTCTCTCCTCCAGGCTAGAGTGGCACAGAGACTCCTGCCATCACCTGCTGGTTGAACTGGAGACCACTCCAGCCTGGTCCCAAATGATCCCTAGTGAAGTGGAATGTCTGCTGCGTATACAGAACCCCAAGTGTATTAGGCAATTGTCCATGTAGGGCAGGGTCCGGAGGGTACTGTGGAGACACTCATGGAAGCTTCTACGCTGTTGATACCCAAATCTATGTCTCCTTCCCAGGTCTCTCTCCCTCTCTCCGGGCTCATATCTCGTCCTGCCTTCCGGACATCTTTACTTGTGTGTTCTCCCACCACCTAAAACTCAGAATGCTCAAGACAGAGCTCCTTATCTTCCCTCCCAAATTCTGTCTTTTCCCTGACTTTCATGTCACTCTAGAGGGCACTACCATCCTTCCCATCTCACAAGCCCACAACCGTGGTGCCATTCTTGCCTCCACTCTCTCATTCATCCCACATATCCAGTCTGTCACCAAAATCTGCCAGTCTCACTTTCACAACACCGCCAAGATCTGCCCTTTCCTCTCTATACAAACTACTACCATGTTAGTTCAATCACTCAGCCTATCCTGACTGGATTACTGCATCAGCAACCTTTATGACCTCCAAACCTTCTGTCTCTCCCCACTTCACTCTATACTTCACTCTGCTGCCCAGATTATCTTTCTACAGAAAAACGTTTTGGGCATGTAACCCCCCTCCTTAAAAATCTCCAGTGGTTGCGTATCAACTGCTGTATGAAGCAAAAACTCTTAACAATTGGCTTCAACTCTCTCCATAACCTTGTCCCCTCCTACTTCACTTCCCTTCTCTCCTTCTATATCCGGGCCTGCACACTCTGCTCCTCTGCCGCTAACCTTCTCACCGTGCCTTGTTCTCTCCTGTTCCACCATCGAACTCTGGCCTATGTCCTACCTCTGGGCTGGAATGCCTTCCCTCCTCAAATCTGCTAAACAATCACACTTCCCCCTTTCAATGCCCTACTGGAGGCCCACCTCCTCCAAGAGACCTTCCCAGAATAAGCCCCTCTTATCCACAGCTTTCTCTCTCCTCCCATCACCCGACTCACTTCCTTTGCTCTATCCTCTCTACCCACCCCATAGCACTTGTGTATTTATGTACATATCTATAATTCTATTTAATCATATTAATGCCTGTTTACTTGTTGTGATGTGTATATATCTATAATTCTATTCATTTACATTGATGCTATTGATGCTTGTTAACTTGTTTTGATGTCTGGCACCACCCCGCCCCCCAGACTGTAAGCCCGTTGTGAGCAGGGATTGTCTCTCTTTATTGCTGAATTGTACTTTCCAAGTATTTAGAACAGTGCTATGAACACAGTAAGGGCTCAATAAATATGAGTGAATGAATGAATGAAGTTCTTGCTTAGAGCTGGGAGGAGGCGTACTCCCTTGCTTGGAGTCGAATGGAGAGTTTTAGATGGAGGGCAGACATCCAGACGGAGATATCCTGAACGCAGGAGGAGACTCGAGCCTGAAGGGAGGGAGAGAGAGCAGGGGCAGAGATGTAGATTTGGGTGTTAGCGTAGAGATGATAGTTGAAGCCATGGGAGCAAATGAGTTCACCAAGGGAGTGAATGTAGATAGAGAACAGAAGGGGACCAAGAACTGACCCTTGAGGAACCCCTACAGTAAGAGGATGGGAGGGGGAGGAGGAGCCCGCAAAGGAGACTGAGAATGAACGGCCAGAGAGATAAGAGGAGAACCAGGAGAGGATGGGGCCTGTGAAGCCAAGGTTGGATAGCGTGCTGAGGAGAAGAGGGTGGTCCACAGTGTTGAAGGCAGCTGAGAGGTCAAGGAGGATTAGGATAGAGTAGGAGCCGTTGGATTTGGCAAGCAGGAGGTGATTGGTGACCTTTGAGAGGGCAGTTTCGGTGGAGTGTAGGGGACGGAAGCCAGATTGGAGGGGGTCGAGGAGAGAGTTGGCATTAAGGAATTCGAGGCAGTGGGTGTAGACGACTCCTTCAAGGAGTTTGGAAAGGAATGGTAAGAAAGAGATAGATCGATAAATAGAAGGGGAGGTGGGGTGAAGAGAGGGTATTTTTAGGATGGGGAGACGTGGGCATGTTTGAAGGCAGAGGGGAAGGAACCAGTGGAAAGTGAGGGGTTGAAGATGGAAGTTAAGGAGGGGAGGAGGGAAGGGGTGAGAGATTTCATAAGACGAGAGGGAATGGGGTCAGAGGCACAGGTGGCTGGAGTTGCACTTGAGAGGAGGGAGGAAATCTCATCTGAAGTTACTGCTGGGAAGGACAGGAGAGTAGTGGAGAGGGTTGAGAGGAGGGCGGTTGGAGAAGGGGGAGTTGTGACTTTGGGGGGCTCAGACCTGATGGAGTTAATTTTACTAATGAAGTAGGAGGCCAGATCGTTGGGTGTGAGAGATGGAGGAGGGGGAGGAACAGGGGGCCTGAGAAGGGAGTTAAATGTACGGAAGAGCTGAAGGGGATGACGGGTATGGGTGTCAAAAAGGAGGAGAAATAGTTTTGTCTGGCAGAGGAGAGGGCAGTGTTAAGTCAGGAAAGGATAAACTCAAAGTGAGCAAGGTTGGCTTGGTGTTTAGACTTTCGCCAGCAGCATTCATCAGCTCGAGCATAAGAGTGAAGGAGACGGACAGTGGCAGCCATCCAGGGCTGTGGGGTAGTGGTACAAGAACGGAGAAGGGAAAGGGGTGCGAGCGAGTTGAGCTGAGTAGAGAGGGTAGAGTTTAGGGGAATAATCTGGTCATCAAGATTGGGTAGAGAGTAACGGCAGGCGAGGTGGGGTGTGAGGCGCTCAGGAAGATGGATGGGGTCGAGAGAGTGGAGGTCTCTGTGAGGTAGTAATGTAGATTTACAGTGGAGAGGAGTGTGCGTGAGGAGGCAGGTGAGAAGTTTATGATCAGAAGAGAGAAGCAGCGTGGCTCAGTGGAAAGATCCCGGGCTTTGGAGTCAGAGGTCATGGGTTCGAATCCCGGCTCCGCCACCTGTCTGCTGTGTGACTTTGGGCAAGTCACTTCACTTCTCTGGGCCTCAGTTCCCTCATCTGTAAAATGGGAATGAAGACTGTGAGCCCACGAGGGACAACCTGATCATCTTGTATTCCCCCTCAGCGCTTAGAACAGTGCTGCGCACATAGTACATGCTTAATAAATGCCATTATTATTATTTATAATCAGAGAGAGGGATTTCAGAGTTGGTGAGGATGGAGACAGTGCAGCGGTAGGAGATGATGAGGTCGAGGGTGTGACCAAGTTGGTGAGTGGGTGAGGTGGGGTGGAGAAAGAGGTTGGCAGCATCAATGAGAGATAGAAGGTGGGCGGCAGAGGAGTCACCAGGGACATCCATCTGGATGTTGAAGTCTCCGACGATCAGAGTGGGCATTGTAAAGGAGAGAAGGAAGGTGAGAAAGGGGTCAAAATAATTAAAGAAGTTGGAGTTGGGGCCGAGGACAGTAGATGACGACTACAAGAATCTTGAGGGGGTGGTAGAGGCGAATAATGTGGGCTTCAAAAGGGAAAGGAAAGGGAACTGGGAGGAGGGATATTGTGAAAGCGACATTGGGGAGCGAGAATGAAACTGACACCTCCTCCTTTTCCGGTGAGTCTGGGGGAGTGGAAGAAGAAGAGGCCTCCACTGGAGAGAGCTGCAGAAGAGACGGTGTCTTCCAGAGATAGCCATGCTTCAGTTACAGCGAGGAGGAGTAGAGGGCTGGAAAGGAATAGGTCCAGGATTAAAGGGAGCTTACCTATAATGGAGCAGGGGTTCCAAAGGCCACACTTGGCAGCATCTGAGAAGGGAGGGGAGGGAGGGGGGACGGTGCGAAGGGTAGGGAGGGTTTGGATTGGTATGAGTTGGCGGGGGCCTGGGTGGGGAGAGTGGGAAGAGGGGTGGCGATGAGAAAAGAGAACTGGGATGGGGTGGGGGTGGGGAGGAGGGGAGGGAGGATGCTAGGAGGGAGGAGGTGAGGGTTGGCGCTGGTACAGAGGGATCCTGGATAAGGGGTAAAGGGGACGGGTGGAGGGGAAACGGAGGGAAAGAGCTGGGAGGGAGAGGGGAAAGGGGAAGGTGAGGAATGGGATGGGCAGTTGGGAGCAGAGGAATTGATTGTTCATGGTGAGGTCAGCAAGGTAAATGACAGCACAGCGGTAGGTTAACAATTAAAATGCAGTAGCAATAATAAAATACGTAGGCAATGACATCACAGAGGGTTTTTAACAATTAACATGTTATGGCTATAACGAAATAAGCCCATGCTGATATCACAGAGAGCAGATAGCAATTACCATGTGATGGCAAAAAATAAGTAGATGATGGCATCACAGAGAGCAGTTAACAATCAACAAAATAAGCAGGCGATGACATCATCGACAGACGTTAACAATTAATATTCGATGGGAATAATTAAAGAAGCAGATGATGACATCACAGACAGCACTTAACAATTAACATGCAGAAGCGACCATAAAATGGGCAGATAATGCTCAAACCAGAAGGATGGTTTGTCCATAGGTCAGTCAAATCAGATCAAAGAGGTTAATGGCAAGCAGAGTCCAGGAACTCTTGGCAAAATGGTCTCTGAGGTGGAGGAGGATGGAGTCCTACGGATGGCAATTCTGGAGTAGGGCGGAACTGTTAAGCGGGGTCATAGGAGCAGAGATGCCTGGGGAGAGGGGTGAACAGCCAAATAGCATGGGTGGGCTGATTAGGTGCAAATAGGGTTGTTGTTAAAGTAACCTGGTGCTAACAAGGACCTTTTTCCCGGGGAAGGGGAGGCGGGGGGTGGGGGGTGGAATCAGTCAGGTCCGGACCGGGAAAAGGGGAGTTGGGGGGCTCTTCTAAGATGGTCGGTGATGGGGTGGCGGGGAGAAATGGAAGCAGGGAGACACAATTATCACGAACAAGCAGGGGGACACAATGTTTCACGATCAAGCAGGGGGAAACAATGTCCCACGATCCCAGTTGGCTACTTGGACAGAGTGGAAGTGACTTCGAGGGGTGAGTGTAGTGATGATGGGAGGGTGGGGGCCCAGCCCAGGGGCCTCGGTATCCCCGGGCGGGGATACAGATGTCCCGGCGGCGGATGGCCAGGAGTCCGGCCACGGGGCATGAGCGCCCGATAGCAGGCTGCTCGGGGACGGACAGACGGACGGAGGGAGGGAGGGTGGGGAAGCCCCGGCCCTCGCGGCGGCGTGCGGCATCCGGAGGAAAGGATCCTTCCGGGAGCAGCAGGGCCGCGCGGTGTGATGGCGGGCGGGCCCCTCACGATAGGGATCCCGGGCTCCTATGGTGGCACTCTAAGGAGAGGATCCTACCGGGAGCAGCCGGGGTCGCCTGGTGTGATGGCGGGTGGGTCTCTGAGGATCGGAATCCCGGGCATCTATGGCGGCACTCGGAGTGCAGCATCCTACCGGGAGAAGCAGGGCCGCGTGGTGTGATGGCGGGCAGGCCTCTCGGGATCGGGATCCCGGGCTTCTATGGCGGAGCTCTGAGGAGAGTATCCTTCAGGGAGCAGCAGGGCCTCCTGAGGCAGGAGGTGGGGGAGGAGATGCCAGGGATCAACGTCTTCAGTACGGGAAGGCAAGGACCCTTCCCAGTGTGACAGGACTCCCAGAAGCAGGGAAACATCATCCCTCAATTCGCTTCCCTATTCACCCTACTTTCTGTGTCAGCTGTGCACATAAGTCAGCACCCCATAAGACTTTTGATACTCACTTCACCAAAAACCCCTCTTCACTTAAGGCCATAACCTTATCCTCTGTCACCTCTATTTATGTGTAATTTATTTTAATGCCTTCCTCCCCTTCTAGACTGTGAACTCTTTGTGATTCACACAATTCCACCAATTCTATTATATTGTAATCTCCCAAGGGTTTAGTGCAGGCCTCTATGCACATTAAGTGCTCAGTGAATACCATGGACTGTTGGAATTATTGACTGATTCATTTGGGAGGATGTGTTTCCTTTTTTAACACTCTGTCTCCTCACAACCCCCATCTCTTGCGCCTCATGACCTGACTTCTTTTGAGAAAATTGAAACCTTCAGCCCTAATCTCCCTAAAATCTCCCCCGTTCCTCCATTCCCTCCCTCCTTTTGCCCCTTCTTTAAATCAGCCATCTTTCCCTGCAGTATCTAAAGAGAACACCTCCTGCCTTCTCTCAAAATCCACCCCTTCCACTTGCACACTCGGCCCATGTTTCACAACGTATCAAAGCACTTACCACCTCCCTTCCTCCCTTCCTGACCGCTATCTTCAACTCTTTGCTCGCCAATGTCTTTTTCTCCACTGCTTTGAAAAATGCTCATGTATTCCCTATTCTACAAAACACCTTCCTTGACCCCCGACTCCCTGCACTTATTGCCCCATCTCCCTCCTATCATTCCTCCCCAAACTCCTTGAGTGTATTGTCTACACTTGTACTTTCAAGTTCCTCTCCTCCGAATCTCTCCTCGACTGCCTTCAATCTGGCTTCCTTCCACTCCACGCCCCAGAAACCACCTCTCAAAGGTCCCAAATGATCACCTTCTTGCCAAATCCAACAGTATCTGATCCATCCTAATCCTCTTTGACTGCTCCATCCCCCCGTTTTACCTCCTTCCCTTCCCCCACAGCACCTGCATATATGTATATATGTTTGTACATATTTATTACTGTATTTATTTATTTATTTTACTTGTACATATCTATTCTATTTATTTTATTTTGTTAATATGTTTGGTTTTGTTCTCTGTCTCCCCCTTCTAGACTGTGAGCCCACTGTTGGGTAGGGACCGTCTCTATATGTTGCCAACTTGTACTTCCCAAGCGCTTAGTACAGTGCTCTGCACACAGTAAACGCTCAATAAATACGATTGATTGATTGATTGCTCAGCTCTCTTTAACACTGTGAACCACATCCTTCTTCTGAAAACACTACCCAACCTCACTTTCATCGACATTGTTCACTGCTAATTCTCTTCCTTTCTCTCTGGCCACTGATTCGCAGTGTCTTTCCTGTATTCTTCCTCTGCCTCTCACAACCTTGTTGTGGGAGTCCCTCAAGGTTCAGTTTTGAATTCCTTCTATTTTGCCTCTACACCCACTCCTTTGGAGAACTCATTTGCTCATATGGCTACAGCTACCACCTCTATGGGGATTATTCCCAAATCTACATCTCCAGTCCTGATCTCTCTCCCTATCTGTCATCTTGCATTTACTCTTGCCTTCAGAACATCTGTATTTGGATATCCCCCCCACACCTCACACTTAACAATAAGCTCTCAATGAATATGACTGAATGAATGAATAAATGTGTCCAAATCAGAACTCTTCATCTTTGCACCCAAATGCCATCCTCCACTGATTTCCCCTTGTCTTATAGGCAGCATCACCATCCCTCCTGTCTCACAAGCTCATAGCTTTGGCATAATCCCTGGCTCAACTCTTTCATTCAACCCACATGTTCAATCAGTCTTTAAATCGTGTCAGTTCAGTCAGTCATATTTACTGAGCACTTACTCTGTGCAGAACAGTGTACTAACCGCTTGGGAGAGTACCATATAACAATATAACAGACATGTTCCCTGCCCACAACAAGGAGTTTACAGTCTAGAGGGGGAGACAGCCATTAATATAAATAAATGAAATTGTTGATATGTACATAAGTGCTGAGCAAGTGGAATAAGTCAGGGCGATGCAGAAGGAAGTGGAAGAACTGGAACTGGAAAGGAGAGCTTAGTCAGGGAGGAGATGTGCCTTCAGTAAGGCTGTGAAGGAAGGGAGAGTAATTGTCTGTCAGATTTGAGGAGAGAAGGCATTTCAGGAGGGAAGAGAAACTGTCAGATGTGAATGGGGAGGGCGTCCCAGCCTAGAGGCAGGACGTAGGAGGGAATTCAGCAACAAGATAGATGGAATTTAGGTACACTGAGAAGTTTGGCTTTAGAGGAGCAAAGTGTGCAAAGTATGCAAGTATAGGTTGGAGGAGGAGAGTAGCAATATTGGGTAGGAGGGGACAAGGAGAATGAGTGTTTAAAGTCTATGGTAAGGAGTTTCTGCTAGGTGCAGGTGTGGATGGGCATGGAGGTTCTTGAGGAGTGGAGAAATATGTCGTGAACGTTTAGGTAGAAAAATGGATCGGGCAACACAGTGAAGCATGTATTGCAGTGAGGAGAGACAGGAGGCTGGGAGATGACCAAGGAGGCTCACACAGTTATTTGGCAGGATAGGATCAGTACTTCAACAATATCGATAGCAGTTTGGATGGAGAGGAAAGGGTGGATTTTTGTGATGTTGTAAATATCAAACCAACAGGATTTAATTATGGATTGAATATGTAGTTTGAATGAGAGAGAGGAGTTAAAGATACCACCAACAATGAGGTTCAAACCATAGCATTGTTAAAATCCTGCCTTTCCTTTCCATCCAAATTATTACCGCAATAATTATTGGTAATCTGTGGTAATTACCGCAGTAATCCTATCCTTCCTTGATTACTGCATCAGCCCTTGCTAACTTCCCTGTATCCTGTCTAGTCCAACTCAAGTCTATACTTCACTCTGCTGCCTGGACCACTTGCTGGTATCATTTGCCTAAATCAAGTTCAATCTTGAATGCCATAACTCTGCCTTCTCCACTGTCCAGCAAAATCAATTCTCCATTCTTATTGACACCCAGGCCTCCCTCCTCAAACCCCCTGTTCTCCTGTCTCCCCAGTCCCTTACCCCTCATGATCTGGCTACTTACTTGATTGAGAATATTAAATTTATCAAACATGATCTCCCTAAAATTAACCATGCTCCTCGCCAATTCCTGCCCCTTTTCTATGAGAAGCAGCGTGGCTAAGTGGAAAGAGCTCAGGCTTGGAGTCAGAGAAGAGGTCATGGGTTCAAATCCCGGCCCCGCCACTTGTCAGCTGTGTGACTTTGAGCAAGTCACTTCACTTCTCTGGGCTTCAGTTCCCTCATCTGTAAAATGGGGATTGAGAATGTGCAATGTTCCAGCAATGTTCCAAGAGCACTGCATCTTCCTATGTGTCCCCTGTGACCAGGAGTGTGGGAATGAGGTCTGTCAGGAGGACCCCGCTCCAGCTACAGTGTTTCTTGGCAAAGAATGGAGCAACACAAACTAAAGAAGGGAAAGTTCTTGTGAGAAACTCTCAACTCTGAATATTTAGAAAGTAAAAATAAAAGATTCAGGAGGAAGACTGGGGACAGTTTGGAAGGCGAGCATGGATTGGGTTTGGCCTCCCTCCAGGTCTGAGTCTTAACTGGAGCTACAGGTTTTGAAATGGCAAAGTCTGCTCATTGTACCTCAGTTTCATCCATCTCACCACCAATCCCTTGTCCATATCCTCTTTCTGGCCTGGAACTCCCTGCCCCCCGCCTTCGTATTCAACAGACTACCACTCTCTCCACCTTCAAGACCGTATTAAAAAGCACAACCCCTCTAAGAGGCCCTCTTCGACTGAGCCCTCATTTCCCCTACTCCCTCTCCCTTCTCCATTACACTTGCATTTGGATTTGTGCTCTTTAAGCACTTGATATTCAGCCTACCCTCTGCCCCAGAGCACTTGTGTACATATCTATAATTTTTATTCCATGACTGTCTCATCCTCCAAACTGTAAGCTCCTGGTGAGTGGAGGACACATTTACTAACTCTATTGTATTATACTCTCCCAATCACTTAATATAGTGCTCTATACAGAGTAAGTGCTCCATAAATACCATTGATTGATTTATTGAATCATGCAAATCCTGAAATTCTGGTCGTTAGTACAATGCTATGCAAACAGTAAGAGCTCAGTAAGTGCTATTGATTGATTGACGTTAGGAGAAAAACAAAAGAAGTAATGGTCTCCTTTGGGTTTCTGGACTGTTCCCAATTACCTAAACCAAGTTGGTCCTGCTGTTCCAACAGTGGGTATGTGGCTTTCTTGGAAGCTGACACAGATCAACTCTCACTACTGCTCAAATACTTTTGGCACATTAGACCTTGTAGGCGCCCTTTAACAGTGAGAAGACAGCTTTAATTAAGGTGACAGAAATAGCACGGCTTAGTTGAAAAAGCGTGGGAACCAGACGAACTAGGTTCTAAACCCAGCTCCTCCATTTGCCCGCTTTCTGACCTTGGGCAAGTCATTTTTCTTCTCTAGGCCTCAATTTCCTCATCTGTATAATGGGTATTCAACATTTCCTCCTATATACACTCTGAGCCCCATGTGGGACGGGAATTGTGTCCTGCTTGATTGTCTTTTATGTACCCCAGCACTTATAACACTGTTAGGTAGTAAGCACTTAACAAATATCATAATAATCTACCCCAGTACTTAGTACAGTGAGAAGCAGTGCAGTCAGTGGATAGAGAATGGGCCTGGGAGTCAGAAGGACCTTGGTTCGAATTCGAGCTCCACCACTCGTCTCCTGTGTGACCTTTTTTTAATGGTAATAAGTGCTTAATATGTATCAGGCACTGTACTAAGTGCTGACAAGATATAAGTTAATCAGGTTGAACACTGTCCCTGTCCCACATGTTCAAGATAATATAGCAGAAAAGTGGCAGAACCAGGATTGAAACCAAGATTCTTCTCACTCTCAAGGCCCATCACGTAACTTCTCTGTGCCTCAGTTACCTCATCTATGAAATGGGGATTAATACTGTGAAACCCATATGGGACATCAATCAATCAATCAATCAATCAATCGTATTTATTGAGCGCTTACTATGTGCAGAGCACTGTACTAAGCGCTTGGGAAGTACAAATTGGCAACACATAGAGACAGTCCCTACCCAACAGTGGGCTCACAGTCTAAAAGGGGGAGACAGAGAACAGAACCAAACATACCAACAAAATAAAATAAATAGGATAGAAATGTACAAGTAAAATAAATAAATAAATAAATAAATAGAGTAATAAATATGTACAACCATATATACATATATACAGGTGCTGTGGGGAAGGGAAGGAGGTAAAATGGGGGGATGGAGAGGGGGACGAGGGGGAGAGGAAGGAAGGGGCTCAGTCTGGGAAGGCCTCCTGGAGGAGGTGAGCTCTCAGCAGGGCCTTGAAGGGAGGAAGAGAGCTAGCTTGGCGGAGGGGCAGAGGGAGGGCATTCCAGGCCCGGGGGATGACGTGGGCCGGGGGTCGACGGCGGGACAGGCGAGAACGAGGTACAGTGAGGAGATTAGCGGCAGAGGAGCGGAGGGTGCGGGCTGGGCAGTAGAAGGAGAGAAGGGAGGTGAGGTAGGAGGGGGCGAGGTGATGGAGAGCCTTGAAGCCCAGGGTGAGGAGTTTCTGCCTGATGCGCAGATTGATTGGTAGCCACTGGAGATTTTTGAGGAGGGGAGTAATATGCTCAGAGCGTTTCTGGACAAAGATAATCCGGGCAGCAGCATGAAGTATGGATTGAAGTGGAGAGAGACACGAGGATGGGAGATCAGAGAGAAGGCTGGTGCAGTAGTCCAGACGGGATAGGATGAGAGCTTGAATGAGCAGGGTAGCAGTTTGGATGGAGAGGAAAGGGCGGATCTTGGCAATGTTGCGGAGCTGAAACCGGCAGGTTTTGGTGAAGGCTTGGATGTGAGGGGTGAATGAGAGAGCGGAGTCGAGGATGACACCAAGGTTGCGGGCTTGTGAGACAGGAAGGATGGTAGTGCCGTCAACAGAGATGGGAAAGTCAGGGAGAGGACAAGGTTTGGGAGGGAAGACAAGGAGCTCAGTCTTCGACATGTTGAGCTTTAGGTGGCGGGCGGACATCCAGATGGAGATGTCCTGAAGGCAGGAGGAGATGAGAGCCTGGAGGGAGGGGGAGAGAGCAGGGAGGACTATGGACTATGGACTATGGACTATGTCCATCCTCATTAACTTATATCTACATAGCACAGTGTGTTCCTTGGCACACACTGAGCACTTAACAAGTATACATATAAATATAAGCATTGTATATATATATATGTGTGTGTGTGTGTGTGTATGTATGTATGTATATATATGTGTGTGTATATATATGTATATGCATGTGTATATATATATATATGTGTGTATATATATAAATATATATACACATACTTATTAAGTGCTCAGTGTGTGCCAAGGAACACACTGTGCTATGTAGATATACGTTAATGAGGATGGACATAGTCCATATCCCATATGGGGTTCACAGTATGGGATTCACAGTATATATATATAGATATAGATATAGATATTCACACACACATATACATACATACATACATACATATATACATATATGTATATATACATGCACATATATACATCTATATGTACATATATATGTATAGATAGATAAATAAAGCCACAAAGTTCGTGCCCACTGGTTTTTGTTTTTCAGTTACAGAATTCTTTAATTCTATGTCAGACTAAATTAAAGTCATGTTTCTTTCTGGCAGTGATCCCAAAAGACGTTGACCATTGTAATTGTATGTAAATTGTTAACTGCCCTCTGTGATGTCATCACCTTCTTATTTCATGATTGCTATTGCATATTAATTGTTAACTGCTTTCTGAGCTGTCATTTACCTCACTGGCCTCACCATGAACTATCAATTTCCCTGATCCCATCTGCCCTTCCCAGCCCTTACCTTCCTCTTCCCCTCTCCCAACCAGCTCTTTCCCTCCCTTTCCCCCGCCCCACTCCTCCTCCCCACCTCCACCACAGAATCCCTCTGTACCAGTGCCAACCCTCAACCTCTCCCTTCCAAACTGCTCCCTCCAGTCCTCCCTGCCCCCTCCCCTGCCCCCGTCCCATCCCAGTTCTCCTTCCACATCACCATCACTCTACACCCTAACCCCGCCTAGGCCCCCGCCAACTCATTCCCATCCAAACCCTCCGACTCCTGGCACCCTTCCCCCTTCCTTCCCTCCCTCCAGAGCTGCTGCCAAGTGTGGCCTATGGAACCCCCGCTCCATTATAGGTGAGCTCCCTTTCATCCTTGACCTGTTCCTTTCCCACTCTCTCCTCCTCCTCCTTGCCCTTACCGAAACTTGGCTCACCCCTGATGACACGGTCTCTTCTGCTGCTCTCTCCAGCGGAGGCCTCTTCTCCCACTCCCACAGACTCACCGGAAAAGGAGGGGGTTTCGGCTTCCTTCTCATACCACAGTGTCGCTTTCGCACTGTCCCTCCTCCCCCTTCACTTTCCTTCCCCTGCTTTGAAGCCCATATTATTCACCTCTACCAGCCCCTCCAGATTCTTGTAGTCGTCATCTACCGCCACCCCCGGCGCCACCGCCAACATTTTTTTCAACGATTTACATCCCTTTCTCACCTTCCTTCTCTCCTTTTCCATGCCCACTCTGATCCTCGGAGACATCAACATCAATATGGATGTCCCCGCTGACTCCTCTGCCGCCCGCCTACTATCTCTCCTTGACTCTACCAAACTCCTGCTCCACCCCACCATGCCCACTCACCGGGTGGTCACACTCTCGACCTCATCATCATCATAATAAAAATGATGGCATTTATTAAGCACTATGAGCACAGCACTGTTCTAAGCATTGTGGGGGATTACAAAGTGATCAGATTGTCTGTCCCACGTGGGACACACAGTCTCCATCCCCATTTTACAGATGAGGGAACTGAGGCCCAGAGAAGTGAAATGACTGGCCCAAGGTCATACAGCTGACGAGTGGTGGAGCCGCGATTTGAACCCCTGACCTCTGACTCTAATGCCTGGACTTTTTCCACTGAGCTATGTTGCTTCATCATCTCCTACCACTGCATCATCTTCACCCTCGCAACTCTGAAAACCCTCTCTCTGACCATAACCTTCTCACCTTTCTCCTCTCTCGCACTCCCCGCTCCCACAAATATATATTACTACCCCACAGAGACCTCCTCTCCCTCGACCCCATCCATCTCTCTCAGCGCATCACACCCCACCTCACCTCCCTATCAACTCTACCCATTCCTGATGACCAGATTACTGCTCTCAACTCCACCCTCTCTACTCTACTCAACTCAACTCCCTCGCTCCCTTTGTCGCTCCCGCACCACTAACCCACAGCCTTGCGTAACTGCAACTGTCCGCCTCCTTCGCTCTTATGCTCGAGCTGATGAACGCTGCTGGCGAAAGTCTAAACACCAAACTAACCTTGTTAACTTTAAATGTATCCTTTCCTACCTTAACTCTGCCCTCTCCTCAGCCAGGCAAACCTATTTTTCTTCCCTTTTTGACACCCATTCCTATCTCCCCAGTCAGCTGTTCAGGATATTTAATTCCCTCCTCAGGCCCCCTGTTCCTCACTCTCCTCCATTCTGCACTCCCAACGATCTGGCCTCCTACTTCATAATTAAAAATAATACCATCAAGTCTGAGCTCCTCAAAGTTACCCCTCCCCTTTCTCCATCCCCCTGCTCTCAACCCTCTCCACTACTCTCCGATCCTTCCCAGCAATATCTTCAGATGAGATCTCCTCCCTCCTCTCAAGTGCTAGTGGAAAGAGCCCAGGCTTTGGAGTCAGAGGTCATGGGTTCAAATCCCGACCCCGCCACATGTCTGCTGTGTGATCTTGGGCAAGTCACTTAACTTCTCTGGGCCTCAGTTACCTCATCTGTAAAATGGGGATTAAGACTGTTAGCCCCATGTGGGACAACCTGATCACCCTGTATCCTCCCCAGCGCTTAGAACAGTGCTTTGCACATAGTAAGTGCTTAATAAATGCCAATTATTATTGTTATTATTATTATTCCCTCTCATCTTAAGAAAACTTTCGCCCTTTCCCTCCTCCCCTCCTTAGCTTCCATCTTCAACTGCTCACTCTCCATTCATTCCTTCCCCTCTGTCTTCAAACATGCCCACGTATTCCCCCATCCTAAAAGACCCTCTCTTGACCCCACTGCCCCTTCTAGTTATCGCCCTATCTCCCTCCTAACCTTCCTTTCCAAACTCCTATAATGAGTCATCCACACGCACTGCCTCAAATTCCTCAACGCCAACTCTCTCCTAGAACCCCTACAATCTGGCTTCTGTCCCTTACACTCTACTGAAACTGCCCTCTCATACGTCACTAATGACCACCTTCTTTCCAGACCCAATGGCTCCTATGCTATCCTAGTTATCCTCGATCTCTCAGCTGCCTTCGACACTGTGGACCAACCCCTTCTCCTCAACATGTTATCCAACTTTGGCTTCACAGACCCCGTCCTCTTCTGGTTCTCCTCTTATCTCTCTGGCCGTTCATTCTCAGTCTCCTTCGTGGGCTTCTCCTCCCCCTCCCATCCCCTTACTGTATGGGTTCCTCAAGAGGCAGTTCTTGGTCCCCTTCCAGTCTCTATCTAAATTCACTCCCTTGGTGAACTCATTTGCTCCCACGGCTTCAACTGTCATCTCTATGCTGATGACACCCAAATCTACATCTCCACCCCTGTTCTCTTTCCCTCCTTCCTGGCTTGCATCTCCTCCTGCCTTCAGGACATCTCCATCTGGATGTCTGCCCACCATCTAAAACTCAACATGACCAAGACTAAGCTCCTTATCTTCCTTCCCAAAGCCTGTCCTCTCCCTGAGTTTCCCGTCACTATAGATGGCATTACCATCCTTCCCATCTGACAAGCCCGCAACCTTGGTGTCAGCCTTGACTCCGCTTTCTCATTCACCCCACACTTCCAATCCTTCACCAAAACCTGCCGGTCTCACCTCCACAACGTCGCCAAGATCCGCCCTTTCCTCTCCATCCATACCGCTACCCTGCTCGTTCAAGCTCTCATCCTATCCCGTCTGGACTACTGCATCAGCCTTCTCTCTGATTTCCCATCCTCGTGTCTCTCCCCACTTCAATCCATACTTCCTGCTGCTGCCCGGATCGTCTCTGTCCAGAAATGCTCTGAGCATGTTACTCCCCTTCTCAAAAATCTCCAGTGGCTACCAATCAATCTGCGCATCAGGCAGAAACTCCTCACCCTGGGCTTCAAGGCTCTCCATCACCTCGCCCCCTCCTACCTCACCTCCCTTCTCTCCTTCTACAGCCCAGCCCGCACCCTCCGCTCCTCTGCCACTAATCTCCTCACCGTACCTCGTTCTTGCCTGTCCCGCCATCGACCCCCGGCCCACGTCATCCTCCGGGCCTGGAATGCCCTCCCTCTGCCCATCCACCAAGCTGGCTCTCTTCCTCCAGTCAAGGCCCTACTGAGAGCTCACCTTCTCCAGGAGGCCTTCCCAGACTGAGCCTCTTCCTTCCTCTCCCCCTCGTCCCCCTCTCCATCCCCCCATCTTACCTCCTTCCCTTCCCCAAAGCAGCTGTATATATGTATATATGTTTGTACATGTTTATTGCTCTATTTATTTATTTATTTATTTTACTTGTACATATCTATTCTATTTATTTTATTTTGTTAGTATGTTTGGTTTTGTTCTCTTTACCCCCTTTTAGACTGTGAGCCCACTGTTGGGTAGGGACTGTCTCTATATGTTGCCAACTTGTACTTCCCAAGCGCTTAGTACAGTGCTCTGCACACAGTAAGTGCTCAATAAATGCAATTGATTGATTGATTGATTGTCAACCTACAAATCAAGCAAAATCCCCTCACTCTTGGCTTCAAGGCTCTCCATCACCTCACCCCTCCTACCTCACCTCCCTTCTCTCTTTCTACAGCCCACCCCGCCCCTCTGCTCCTCTGCCACTAACCTCCTCACTGTGCCTCGTTCTTGCCTTTCCCATCGTCGACTCCTGACCCACATTCTTTCTTTGGCCTGGAATGTCCTCCCTCCACACACCCGCCAAACTAGCTCTCTTCCTCCCTTCAAAGCCCTACTTAGAGTTCACCTCCTCCTGGAAGCCCTCTCTTACTGAGCCCCCTTCTTGTTCTTCTCTTCCTCCTCCTCCCCACCCACTGACCCCCTCCCTCCCTCTGCTCTACCCCCTTCCCCTCACCACAGCACTTGTATCTGTTTGTACATATTTATTACTCTATTCATTTTATTTGTACATATTTACTATATTTGTTGTATTAATGATGTGTATATAGCTAAAAGTCTATTTACTCTGATGGTATTGACACCTATCTACTTGTTTTGCTTTTTTTGTCTGTCTCCCCCGTTCTAGACTGTGAGCCTCTTTTTGGGTAGGGACCGCCTCTGTATGTTGCCGATTTGTACTTCCCAAGCGCTTAGTGCAGTGCTCTGCAAACAGTAAGCGCTCAATAAATGCAATTGAATGAATAGATGAATGAATGAAGCCCTTCACCAACACATTCAAAGCTTGATAATGGATTAATTGATCAATCAATCAATGGATTGATTAATTAGTGGACTTTATTAAGAGCTTACTGTGTGCCGAGCACTGTACTAAGTGCTTGGGAGAGTACAGATTAATAGAGTTGGTAGACATGTTCCCTGCCCACAAGAGGCTTACAGTTTCTCTATGCACAGAGCACTTAAAGAAATGCCTGAAAGAGAGCACATTAGAGGCAATAGAGAAAATAATAATAATAATAACAATAATAACAATAATAATGGCATTTATTAAGTGCTTACTATGTGCAAAGCACTGCTCTAAACGCTGGGGAGGTTACAGGGTGATCAGCTTGTCCCCCGGGGGGGCTCATAGTCTTAATCCTCATTTTAAAGATGAGGTAACTGAGGCCCAGAGAAGTTAAGTGTTTTGCCTAAGGTCATACAGCTGACAACTGGTGGAGATGGGATTTGAACCCATGACCTCTGACTCCACAGCCCGTGCTCTTTCCATTGAGCCACGAGGCTTCTCCAGCATGCATGGAATTACTTTGGCAGCGCCTTCCACCTTGATCATTCAGAGGATCGCCCCAGTCAGGCATATCCTGAAAGTGTTGGGCAAAAGCTAGTGGTTTCCCATCTACTTCCAAGCCATGCATGGCCCACCATTAGAGCGATTTGTGAGCACTCTGAAATATTCATTCTCTGCTGGCCTTTCTGACAGCCATGCTGGCCTCCCTCACCCAGGTAAATAACACATACCTCCTTAAACTATAGGGCCTCATCTGGTTCCAGAACTACTCATTCCCAAACCAGACCCTCCAATCCTAGGGTAGGTCACCCTGGAATCCTATCCTCCTTTTTCTATAATACTGACTCCTCCCTAAAGGACCTCCAACGGGTGACATCTCACCTTTTCTCTTGACTTTCTCAAAGGCTCCTCCTTGATCCCTAATATATTTGGCAGTAAACTCACCACAGAGGAAGCTTGTGTCCAACTCTCATCTTTTCTGGTGTTTGAGCTTAAATGGAGTTGCAACATATGTTCTGCATCTTGCTAGCCACTCAAAGGTCTTAGCCAGGGTCTCAAAAAACTCCTACTACGATCCGATTCAGAAACTACTACAATTAGCTGCCTGGAGCAGCCCTGGATGTACTAACCACTAGCAACTCTACTATAAAGAAAACTATACTATATAATACTATACTATACTATAATACTATAATACTATAATATAGTAGTATACTATATACTACTACTATAAAGCCAACATTGCTTGGCTACGATGCATACCTTTGTCCCTGAGCAGAGCATCCTTATTTACCAAAAGACGCAAAGACCAAGAGACTCAAGACCAAAATGCGCAGACCTTGAGGGCAAGAATCTGGAAGCAAGAGCTCTAGTCCCTCATTCAGAATTTACATTTTACCCCTCACAGGTCGTGTGAAAGTGAATCAATCAATCAATCATATTTATTGAGTGCTTACTGGGTGTAGATCAATGTACTAAGCACTCGGGAGAGTATTATATAATAATAAAATAGACACATTCCCTACCAACAAAGAACCTACAGTCTAGTGGCAGGGGGGTTAATTAATAATAAAAATAATCATGTATGTTAAGTGCTTACTGTGTTCCAAGCACTGTGCTAAATGCTGAAGATACATGATAATCAGGTCCCACCTGGGGTTCACAGTCTAAGTAGCAGGGAGTACAGGTATTGAATCCCCATTTTGAAAATTAGGGAATTTAAGCATAGAGAAGTAACTTGTCCGAGGTCCCATGGTAAGTAAGTGGCAGAGCAGAAAATAGACCCCACTTCCTCAGGCTTGCAGGCCCATGCTCTTTCTTCTAAGCCAACCTTCTAACTTAATTGCTCTGCATTTAGAATGTCAGGAATTGTATGACAGTATATGAAGAATGGCTACATTGGTAATAAAGTATAGAAGCACATTTAGTAAATGCAATTATCTTTTTATTTGGCTGGGATAAATATGATGGTTTAATAAAGTCAATCCTACTTTAATATGTTTACTACTGAAGAAGGAATCAATCAATCAATCAATTGTATTTATTGAGCGCTTACTGTGTGCAGAGCACTGTACTAAGCGCTTGGGAAGTACAAGTTGGCAAAATATAGAGACAGTCCCTACCCAACAGTGGGCTCACAGTCTAAAAGGGGGAGACAGAGAACAAAACCAAACATACTAACAAAACAAAATAAATAGAATAGATATGTACAAGTAAAATAAATAAATAAATAAATAGAGTATTACATATGTACAAACATATATACATATATACAGGTGCTGTGGGGAAGGGAAGGAGGTAAGATGGGGGGATGGAGAGGGGGACGAGGGGCAGAGGAAGGAAGGGGCTCAGTCTGGGAAGGCCTCCTGGAGGAGGTGAGCTCTCAATAGAGCCTTGAAGGGAGGAAGAGAGCTAGCTTGGCGGATGGGCAGAGGGAGGGCATTCCAGGCCCGGGGGATGACGTGGGCTGGAGGTCGATGGCGGGACAGGTGAGAACGAGGCACGGTGAGGAGATTAGCAGCAGAGGAGCGGAGGGTGCGGGGTGGGCTGTAGAAGGAAAGGGCTAGTGTTGAGCTGGAAGGTGAGGAAACTAACTTACCAAATTAAGGTAGAATGCCCATGGCAATAGTAACGATAATAATAGTAATGGTATTTGTTAAGCACTTACCATGTACCGATCACTGTTCTAAGGATTAGGGCATATGCAAGGTAAACAGGTTGGGCACAGTTCCTGTTCCACATGGGGCTCACAGTTTTTATACCCATTTTACAGATGAGATAACTGAGGTACAAAGAAGTTAAGTGACTTGCCCAAAGTCACACAGCAGACAAGTGGAGGAGCTGGGATTACAACCCACATCCTCTAACTCTCAAACCCATGCTTTTTCTACTAGGCCATGCTACCTCCCTAAACCTGTGACAATTCTGAGGTAACCTTGGCTGATACCAACTGGAAATTGACTGGGAACTGCACCAGGATGTAGGTGGAGTTGACCTGTGGGAACTAGCCTGTGTCCTAGTCACAGTAACTAACAATTGAAGAGTTTTATTTGTTGAGAACCTTAATCCTCTTAAATCGGATTAAGACTGTGGGCCCCACATGGGACAACCTGATCAATTTGTATCCCCCCTAGAATAGTGCTTTGCACATAGTGTTTAACAAATGCCATTATTATTATTATTATTATTATTATTATCTCACCTCACTACTGTCCTTCCACAACCCAGGCTGCACCCTTCACTTCTCTAATGCTAACCTTCTCATTCTACCCCTATTGGTATTCCTAAAATATAAGAGTTATTGTAAATTCTCTTCTCCCAATAAACTCTTTTGTATTTTTACATGTAATCATTTGAGAATTAACTTTCCAAATAATGAAGTGTCTACCTTTTTTAAAGTGACATTTGCTAAGTGCTTGCTATGTGTCAGGCACTATATTAAATGTTGGGGTAGGTACAAGATAATCAGGTTGGATGCAATTCTTGACCCTCATGGGTTTACAGTTTTAAACCCATTTTACAGATAAGGTAACTGAGGTGCAAAAAAAGTTAAGTGACTTGCTCAGAGTTACACAGCAGACAAGTGGCAGAATGGGGATTAGAACTCAGGTCCTCTGTCTCCCGGGCCTGGGCTTGATCCACTAAGCCACCCCATTTCCCTACTTCACAATAAAACCAGTTTAATATTTCATTCATTCACTGAGCACTTAAGGTGTGCAGAGCACTGTACTAAGTGCTTGGGAGAGTACATACAGACACATTCCAGAACAATCTTACAGGTTAGAGCTGGAGAGACAGGCAACAGAACAAATAAATAAATTACAGATAAGTACTTAATTGCTGTGGGGCTGGGAGGGGGGAAGAGCAAAGAGAGAAAGTCAGAGCAACACGCAGGGAGTGGGAGATGTGGAAAAATGGGACAGTCTGAGAAGACTTTTGGAGAAACCTTCAATAGGGATTTGAAAGGGGGGAGAGGAGGAAGGGCATTTCAGGCCAGAGGCAGGACATGGGCAAGGGGCCGTTGGCAAGACAGGCAAAACCGAGGCACAGTGAGAAGGTTAGCACTAGAGGAGCTATTGTATTGCGGGCTGGAATTTAGAAGGAGAGTAGCAAGGTGAGGTAAGAGGGGGAAAGGTTGATGGAGTTCTTTAAAACCAAGAGTGAGGAGTTTTTGTTTGTTTCATGTCCTGAACGCTTTTGTGGAAAAACGATCGAGGTAGTAGAGTGAAGTATGGACTGGGGTTGGGAGAGACGGGAGGCTGAGAGGTCAGAAAGGAGGCAGATGTAGTAATCAGTGCGGGATATGAAGTTGATTATATTGTATTAATGTGGTAGCACTTTGAATGGAGAGGAAAGGACTCATTTTAGTTATGTTGTGAAGGTGGGACTGACAGGATTTAATGATGGATTGAATATTAGGATTTAATGACAGGGAGGAGTTAAAGAAAATGCCAAGATTACAGGTTTATGAGACAGGGAGGTGGTACCACCTATAGTGATGGGAAAGTCAGGGGGAAGAGAGGTTTTGGGTGGAAGATAGGGAGCTCTGTTTTGGATATGTTAAGTTTGAGGTGATGGGAGGACACTCAGAGTTGCCTTGAAGGCAGGAGGAAATGTGAGACTGGAAAGGGGGAGAGAGATCAGGGCTGGAAATGTAGACTTGATCTGTCTATGTATGCAGATGAAAGAGATAGTAGTTGAAGGCATGGGGGCGAATGAATTCCCTAATGGAATGGGTGTAGAAGAAAAGAAGAATGGGACCCAGAACTGAACCTTGAAAGACCTCCACACTCAGGTGGTGGGAGGCAGAGGAGGGGCCCATGAAGAAGACTATGAATGAACAGCCAGAGACGTAAGAGGGGAACCAGGAGAGGGCAGAGTCAGTGAAGCCAAGATTGAATAACGTTTTTAGGAGAAGGGGTGGTCCACAGAATTGAAGGCAGCTAAGAGGATGAGGAAGATTATGATGGAGTTGAGGCCATTTGATTTGTCAAAAAGGACATCATCTGTGCCCATGAGAGGGTGTGTCTGTGGAGTGAAGGGGATGGAGGCCAGATTGGAGGAGGTAAATGAGGGAACTGGAGGAGAGAGATTTGAGACAGGGAGTGTAGACAAGAAGTTTGGGTAGGATTGGTAAGAAGGAGATGGGGCGATATTTGGAGGGAGCTGTGGGGTTAAGGGAGGGGTGTTTAGGATAAGAGGCATAGGCATATTTGAAAGCAGTGAGAAGAAGCCATTGGAGAGCAAAGAGTTGAAGGGAGGGAGGGAGGGAGAGTTTTGATATGGTGCGAAGGAATAGGGTCAGATGTGCAGGTGGAGAGGTTGACTTTTGAGAGGAGACAGGAGCTCTCCTGTAGAGATACTGCTGGGAAGGATGGGAGAGTTGAAAAGCGGGCCGGAAGGAGGGATTGAGGATGGGCGGGGTTGATTTTAGGGAGCTCATACCTGATGGTTTCAGTTTTCTTAATAAAGTAGTAATAAGTAATAATAAGTAATAAAGTTCTTGATGCCCCAGCTCACTGGGGGCAAAGGGTGGGGAAATTAGGGGGAGGGGGATTGAGGAGGGAGTTAAAATTCTGGAACAACTGACAAGGGCAATGGATGTATGTGTGAATAAGGGTGGAGAAACCTCTTACCATCTTACCTCCTTCCCTTCCCCACAGCACCTGTATATATGTATATATGGTTGTACATATTTATTACTCTATTTATTTATTTATTTATTTTACTTGTACATTTCTATCCTATTTATTTAATTTTGTTGGTATGTTTGGTTCTGTTCTCTGTCTCCCCCTTTTAGACTGTGAGCCCACTGTTGGGTAGGGACTGTCTCTATGTGTTGCCAATTTGTACTTCCCAAGCGCTTAGTACAGTGCTCTGCACATAGTAAGCGCTCAATAAATACGATTGATTGATTGATTGATTGATTGATTGAGAAACATTTTTTCCCGGCAAAAGAACGAGCAGAGTTAAAGCATGCAAGCTTAAACTTGAAGTGGATAAAGTAGGCCTTACATTGAGATTTCCATCAGCAGCACTCTGTAACTCGAGCACAGGAGGAAAGGAGGTGTATTGTGCAGGTGATACAATGCTGTGAGTTAGTGATACCTTTTTGACAAAGGGAAGGGGGGCGAGTGAGTTGAGTACAGTAGAGAACTTTTTTGAGAGCATCTATTTGGTCATCCATGGAGGGTAGTTCGGGTATGAAGACTAAATGCGGCATTATGAGTTGGAAAGATTGGATGGGATTCAAAGATCAGAGGTCTCAGTGGAGGAATAGTACAGATATCAGGGGAGGAGTTGTGTGGAAGAGGAGGTAAATTAGGAGGTTTTGGTCAGACAGTAGAATTTCAGAGATGGTGAGTGGAGAGATTGTGCAGTGGTTAGAGATAATGACATCGAGTATGTTTCCATTTTGCTGAGTGAGTGAGGTGGCGTGGAGCAGGAGGTCAATGGAATTGAGGAATGATAAAAGTCTGGCAGCAGAAGGGTCATCAGGAACATCTGTGTGGATATTGAAGTCCTCAAGTATCACTATGGACATAAAGAAAGAGAGAAGGAATGTGAGTTGTATTTGCTTATGTAGGTGCCTTCAAGCTCCAGCCCCAGTAGGTTTCCTTTTTTCCCAAGGAGGCGCTAAAGAAAATAAAAAAAGATATATTAGGTTCCCCTCTATGAACCAGATTATAACAAGAATTTCTGAGAGAAAGGAGACAGAATAGAAATTTCAAACCAGGTGATTAATGCCCAACCACTGAAGCCACCCCAGTTCTTAGCTATTCTCTACCAAAGACACGTACCCTTTTCACAACATAGGCTAGTCCATCTCATCATTAACCATTTTATACACGCGGGAACACAGAAGTTGCACTCAATCCCTGCACATTCATCCTTGGCATGGCTTTCAAATAACACATTATAAACCCTTTGCCTAGGGCAAAAGCTAACCTCTCATGAGAAGCAGCTTTCTCCATTCATTCATTCAATCATATTTATTGAGCGCTTACTGTGTGCAGAGCACTGTACTAAGCACTTGGAAAGTACAATTCTGCAACTGATAGAGACAGTCCCTACCCAACACCTGGCTCACAGTCTCATATTGTCTTTCTGGGTCTCCAATTTAAGAAACTTGGCTAATGTCAATTTCAATGCAGGTTTTGGTCCCTGTAGAGGTGTCTATCTCCCAGAAGTAGCCAATCTATCCATCCTGAACTCCTTATGCTCCAGGATTACTAATAGTCCCCACAGTTCCATCTCACAGCTTTCCCTCCCGATTTGAGCAATCCTTTCACCACCCCTTGCAGGACTCTTGCATAAAAGCTCCCATACAAACAGAGAAGGGGCCAGTTTCGTCCTGGGCAAACCCTGTTTCTCCACTGGTTTGGTTATCCACTGCTCTGGTCCCCAGGTTCCCAGGGCCCTTGTTACTTGTTACCAAGTATTCCTGGATCTACCGCCCAGAGCCCGGAGCTAGGAGCTGAGCTTGTTCCTGAGCTCACACTCCTCAATTTAGAGAGGAGAATGTGATAGTTTGTCTGAGCCCTACTGAGAGCTCACTTCCTCCAGGAGGCCTTCCCAGACTGAGCCCCCTCCTTCCTCTCCCCCTCCTCCCCCTCTCCATCCCTCCCACTTTACCTCCTTCCCCTCCCCACAGCACCTGTATATATGTTTGTACGTATTTATCACTCCATTCATTTTATTTGTACATATTTATTCTATTTATTTTATTTTGTTAATATGTTTTGTTTTGCTGCCTGTCTCCCCCTTATAGACTATGAGCTCAATGTTGGGTAGGGACCGTCCCTATGTGTTGCCAACTTGTACTTCCCAAGCGCTTAGTACAGTGCTGTGCACACAGTAAGCTCTCAATAAATATGATTGAATGAATGAATGATCATGATGCCAAGTTCCTGTCCAAGGTACTCTGCTACAGTCCCTGCTTCTGGGACCCAAATCCGGGGATCACTTTCAAAAACACTTACACTTTTGAGAAGCAGTGTTGCCAAGTGGAAAGAACTTGGGTCTGGGAGTCAGTGGATTTGGGTTCTAATCCCATCTCTGCCATGTGTCTGCTGGGTGACCTTGGGCAAGTGCCTTAACTTCTCTGTGCCTGTTACCTCATCTATAAAATGGGGATTACGATTGTGTGCCCCATGTGAAATATGGACTGTATCCAAACTGATTAGCTTGTGTCTACTCCAGAGCTTAGTACAATAACCGACACATAGTGCCTGGTGCTTAAAGAAATAAACAAACAAGAAAGCACTTCTGAAGACTTCTGACTCACAAAAGTCAGAGGTCTCACATAATTCCATTTTTCCAAATGATTATTTAGTCACAACCGTGATTTTCGATTGAACAGCTAATTTATATTCAATAATTCAGTGAACTCTCAAATTCCTCCTTTGGTTCTGTTTACAGCCAGCCAAGATCAGGTTTCTCTTTTTTTTTTCCTCAACCAAGACCCCAGGGGTTCTTTTCAAGAGGAACCTGGGAAGAGAGCCTAGAAAACTGAGGTAACAAAAGTCCTCTCTGGCCTCAGGCTCTAATGGTAAATAGACTTTCTTGCTAACTCTGCTTTGAGGTAGAACCTAAGAGGCCCAATCGTATCACTCTTCCTTGAGGGCAGGGAACATATCTACCAAGTCTGTTGTACTCTCCCAAGTGTTTAGTTCAGTGTTCTGCGCATAGCAAGCACTCAGTAAATATCACTGATTGATGAATTGTTCGACTGGACACAACCCAGTCCATCCAGTCATAGTCACACATGGGACTCACAGTATCAGAAGGAGAAAGAATAGGTGTTATATCCCCAATTTCAGATGAGGTAACTGAGGCCCAGAGAAGTTATGAAAATTGCCCAGGGTCACCCAGCACTCCAGGGGAGCATCTTCTTGCCATTCCTGCTCTGCAAGAGAAGAAAGTAGAAGATAAGTCCACAAAGAGTTATTAGAAGAGTAGTTTTGGAATATAAAAAGTAAATTTCAGGATGGTAGGAATTCCCTTGGAATTATTAAAATGAATGTGAAAGGTTGATAACCATCAATCTTTGTCTCCAAACCTCATATCACCACTATCAGAGAGACAATTAGCCCCAGTGGATCATTTGTGTTCTTTATAGTCTTAATTAGTCTCACCTCTTATGGGGTATATCAATTAATATGTACCAAGTGGGCAACCTATAAAGGAAAGCATTTTCCACTTGCCCATTCCTACCACATAGAAAAGTGACTCCTTCTGCGTCCAAGCGCTTAGTACAGTGCTTTGCACACAGTAGGCACTCAATAAATACGATTGAATGAATCGTTTGACTTTTCTTTGTTTATAATTCATTTGTTGTCCCTTCCTCAGAGTGATGTCCGTTTTGAGTATTCAAAAATGTTATGAGTGCCCTGTTCACACACTCCTTGATTTCTTTGGCCTCAGGCTACATCTTTTAAGGCTGACTGTCTTACTCTTTCCTCTAAAGTTGTTGCCCCTTCCTAATGCTTCATCTCCTCCAGCTCTACTATGCTGTCTTAAAACTCCATAAAATATTCCAGATGAAGGTTTAAATAACATGGTTTAAAATATTTCCATAGCTAAGTCTTTCGTTCTTTAATCCTCTGGATTATAAACTCACTGTGGAGAATAAGTCTGTTATATTGTTATTTTGTACTCTCCCAAGTGCTTAGTACTGTACTTTGCATGCAATTAAGTGCTCAATAAATACGATTGACATTGATTAATTGATTGTGGTATTTGTTAAATACTTTCTATGTATCAAGAATTGTACTACGCACTGGGGAAAATACCAAATAATCAGTTCACAAGCAGTCATAGTCTCACATGGGAATCACAGTATCAGAAGGAGAGTGAATAGGTGTTTTATCCCCAATTTCAGATGAGGTAACTGAGGTCCAGAGAAGTTAAGAAAATTGCCCAGGGTCACCCAACAGACAAGTGGTAGATCCGGGATTAGAACACGGTTATCTCTGACTCTCAGGGCTATTCTCTCTCCTCTAGACCATGCTGCTACTAATCACTTCTTGATGATGCCCAGGGTGTAGTAGACTGTTTTGATTGCTTCTGCACAATAAACCCTATTTGGCTTGGGAGCCTCTTCAAATTCTCTCCTGCTTTTGTGGACAAGTGAGGGGTGACAATGTGAGCTTGTGTTTGAGTCTTTAAGAGCACATGCATATGAGACTGTGTTTAGTCACGCATATGACTGACTAGCTCTCTTCCTCCCTTCAAAGCCCTACTGAGAGCTCACCTCCTCCAGAAGGCCTTCCCAGACTGAGCCCCCTCCTTCCTCTCTCCCTCCTTCCCCTCCCCATCCCCCCTTACCTCCTTCCCCTCCCCATAGCACCTGTATATATGTATATGTATATGTATATATATATATATATATATTTGTACACATTTGTTACTCTATTTTATTTGTACATTTTTATTCTGTTTATTTTATTTTGTTAATATGTTTTGTTTTGTTGCCTGTCTCCCCCTTCTAGACTGTGAGCCCGCTGTTGAGTAGGGACCGTCTCTATATGTTGCCATCTTGTACTTCCCAAGCGCTTAGTACAGTGCTCAGCACACAGTAAGTGCTCAATAAATACGACTGAATGCGGGAATGAATGAATATGAGTTTGTGTGAGAAGGTTAAAGACCACGTGTGGAAGTGTGAGTAGGAGAAAGAATATGTGGCTACAACAGGATGAGCAAATGGGAGCTGGTTTGGGTGAAGAAGAGTATGTGATGGTATCTGGGACATAGAGAGAGTAAAAGGAATGGTGTTCGGCTGAGGAGATTGGGTGTATACCTCCATGTATATACCTCAGTTATCTGCCTCTTTGTCTCTGTCTTTCGTGCCTTTTTTCAATGCTATAAACTTAGTACCCCTGGCCAGGCCCCCTAGAAGCTGTAACCAATCAATCAATCAATAGTACTTAATGAGTGCTTATTGTGGGCAGAGCAGTGTACAAAGCGTTTGAGAGAAGCCAGTGCAAACAAAGTACCACAAGAATACAGACTGGAGGGGGAGACAGGCATTAAAATAAATTACAGATGGATATTTGCACAGATTGAAATTGGCCTCTTATGGAAGGGGTCCTACTAGAGATGGAGCTTTGCCTTTCCTAACCCTGTCAACATCGTAACCCTCATTGTGTGGACAGGAGAACGAATTCCAATAATGAAGGCAGCAGCACCAGCCCATTCACCCTCCTCCCCTTTGTTATTGACTTTCATCCTATATCAGCTATTTCAGGCAATTACTCCCTTCTCAAACCCCCTGTCCTCCCACCCCCACTATCTCTTGACCCTAACTAACTGGCCACTTATTTCACTGATAAAATTGAAGCCAACAGACATAATCTCCCTAAAATATCTCCCACTGCTCTCCAGTCCCCCCCTCCTGCCCCGCTCTTCAACTCTCCCATCTTTCCCAGCCTTATATCAAGAGATCTCCTGCCTCCACTCAAAATTTACCCCTTCCACCTACATCCAAACCCCATCCCTTTACACCTTATCAAAACGCTTGCCCCCTCCCTTGTTCTTTCTCTGTCCCTCATCTGCAACCATTCATTTTCCAATGGCTTCTTCGCCACTCCTTGAAAACATGCTCATGTGTCCCCTATTTTAAAAACACTCTCTCTTGACTCAATGGGTCTTTCCAGTTATCACCCTGTCTCCTTCCTCTCCCATTCTTCTCCAAAATCCTTGAGTGAGTTGCCTACATCCACTGTCTCCACCTGTCCTCCATTTCTCTTCTTGAATCCCTTCAACCTCGTTTCTGCCCCTTCATTCCATGAAGACAGGGTCCTCTCTAAGGTCTCCGATGACTGCTAAACCATCTTAATTTTCCTTGATCTCTCAGTGGCCTCCAGCATCATGGACTACAGACTTTTCACGGAAAAAAACATCCAAACTTGGCTTCACTGATACTGATCCTCTCCTCGTTTTCTGCCTATCTCTCCAGCCACTCTTTCTCAGTCTCAGTCTCTTTCTCAGTCTCTTTAACAGTAGAAGCTTCTCCTCTACTTTCCACCACTTTATTATGGGGGTTCATAAAGACTCAGTTCTTATTCCACTTCTCTTCTTCATCTATACCCACTCCCTTGGAAAAGTCATTTGTTTCCATGGCTTCAACTACCATCTCTACATACTTGATTTGCAAATTAACCTCTCCAGCCATGGCCTCTCCCTTTCTCTGCTATCTCACATTTCCTCTTACCTTCAGGAACTTCTCTTCTTAAATGTCCCTCTGACACTTCAGACTTAACATTTCCAAAAAAGAATTATTTATGTACATACCCAGACCCTGTCCTCTCCCTAACTTTCTCATTCCTGCTGACAGGCCCACCATCCTCCCTGTTGTACAAGCCTGTAACCTTGGTATCATCCTTGAATTACCTCACTCATTCAACCCACATATTCATTCTGTCACCATCATGTCTTCTACCTTCCTAACATTACTAAAATATACCTTTTCATCTTCATTCAAACTGCTGCTAGGCAGATCCAAGTACTTATCCTGGTCTAGTGGACAGAGAACGGGCCTGGGAGTCAGAAGGATCTGGGTTAAGAATGACAATAATAATAGTAGTATTTATTAAGTGCTTATTATGTCCTAGGCATTGTACTAAGTGCTGGATGCAAGCAACTCGGGTTGAACACAGTCCCTGTCCCACTTGGGACTCACAGTCTCAATCCCCATTTTGTAGGTGAGGTAACATTGGGACAGAGAAGTGACTTACCCAAGGTCACACAGTGGACAAGTGGTGGAGCTGGGATTAGAACCTTCTGACTGCTGGGCCCTTGTCCTATCCACTATGCCATGCTGCTTCTCATGCCATGCTCCTTCTCTGGTTCTAATCCTGACTCCACCACCTGTCTGCTGTGTGATCTTGGGTAAATCACTTAACTTTTCTGTGCTTCAGTTACCTCATTTGTAAAATGGGGATTAAGACAGTTATCCCAATGTGGGACAAGGACTGTGTCTAACCTGATTAGCGCTTGTACATGCAACAGTGCTTGACATATAGTAAGTGCTTACAATACCATTATTATTATTGTTATCCTGCCATGACTAATGCCATCAGCGTCCTTACTGACCTTCTAGCCTCCTTTCTCTCTCGAGTCCAGTCTGTACTTCACTCTGCTGCCCGTATCATTTTTCTGCAGAAACGTCCAGTCCATGTTTCCTCGCTCCTCAATAAACTCCAGTGGTTGTCCATCCACATCCACATCAAAGAGAAACACCTTTCCGTCAGCTTGGAAGCACTCAATCAGCTTGCCCCCTCCTAGAATACCTCAGTGATTTCCTAGCCAACACTTCTCACTTCTCCCGCCCGCCCGCCCGCCATCACACCGTGCGGCCTTGCTGCTCCCGAAAGGATCCTCTCCTCAGAGCGCCGCCATAAACGCCCGGGACTCCATTCCCGAGAGGCCCAACCGCCCGCCCGCCATCACACCGCGCGGCCTTGCTGCTCCCGTAAGGATCCTCTACTCAGAGTGCCGCCATTGACGCCCGGGACTCTCCCGAGAGGCCCGCCTGCCATCGCACCACGCGGCCTTGCTGCTTCCGGAAGGATCCTCTCCTCAGAGCGCCGCCATAGACGCCCGTGACTCCGTTCCCGAGAGGCCCGCCCGCCCGCCATCACACCGCGCGGCCTTGCTGCTCCCGGAAGGATCCTCTCCTCAGAGCGCCGCCATTGACGCCCGGGACTCCGTTCCCGAGAGGCCCGCCATCGCACCGCGCGGCCTTGCTGCTCCCGGAAGGCTCCTCTCCTCAGAACGCCACCATTGACGCCCGGGACTCCGTTCCCGAGAGGCCCGCCCGCCCGCCCGCCATCTCAGCGCCCCCACGGACGCCCCCCCTGCTTCCACCCCCCCCCCACTTAGGAGGCCTTTCGTAAAGTGCCCCCCATCCCCCCCCTTCCCGGTCCGGTCCTGACTGACTCTCCTCCCGCCCCCAGGTAAAAAGCCCTTGTTAGCACCATGTTACATTAACGACAACCTCATTCGCACCTACTCAGCCCTCCCATGCTAGTTGACTGTTCGCTCCCCTCCCCAGGTATCTCTGCTCCCTGACCCCCCTTAACTGGCCCACCCTACTCCAGCACTTAATAGTTTATATCTGCTCTCTGTGACATCACTATCTGCCAATTTTATTATTGCCATAGCATATTGATTGCTTAACTACACCCTGTGATGCCATCGCCTACTTTTATCATTGCTACTGTTTTATTGCTTCTGCATCTCAATTGTTAACCTCCCGCTGTACTGTCACTCGCCCTGCTGACCTCACCATGAACTTTCAGTTCCCTTGCTCCCAACTGCCATTCCCATTCCTCACCTTCCCCTTCCCCTCTCCCACCCAGCTTTTTCCCTCCCTCTCCCCCACCAAGACCACTCCCCCTCACCCCCTAACAAGGATTCTTCTGTACCAGCGCAGGTCCTCCGCTCCTCCCTCCCGGCCCCCTCCCTCCCCTTCTCCCCGCCCCCACCCCATCCCAGTTCTCCTTTCCCATCACCACCCCCCTTCCCACTCTCCCCGCCCAGGCCCCCGCCAACTCATCCTAATCCAAACCCTCCCCACCCCTCGCACCGTTCCCCCTCCCTCCCCACCCTCGACAGCTGCTGCCAAGTGTGGCCTCTGGAACCCCAGCTCCGTTTTAAGTAAGATCCCTTTCATCCTGGACCTTTTCCTTTCCAGTTCTCTACTCCTCCTCACCTTAACTGAAACATGGCTGTCTCCGGACGACACGGTCTCTTCTGCTGCTCTCTGCAGTGCAGACCTCTTCTTCTCCCACTCCCCCAGACTCACCGGAAAAGGAGGAGGTGTCGGTTTCCTTCTCGCCCCTTCTGAACCCATTCCCTCTCATCTCATGAAATCTCTCGCGCCATCCCTTCTCCCCTCCTTAACTTCCATCTTCAACTACTCACTCTCCACTGGTTCCTTCCCCTCTGCCTTCAAACATGCCCATGTCTCTCCCATCCTAAAAAAAACCCTCTCTTGACCCCACCTCACCTTCTAGTTATCGTCCCATATCCCTCCTACCATTCCTTTCCAAACTCCTTGAACGAGTTGTCTAAACGCGCTGCCTAGAATTCCTCAGCGCCAACTCTCTCCTCGACCCCCTCCAGTCTGGCTTCCGTCCCCTTCATTCCACGGAAACTGCCCTCTCAAAGGTCACCAATGACCTCCTGCTTGCCAAATCCAACGGCTCATACTCTGTCCTAATCCTCCTCGACCTCTCAGCTGCCTTTGACACTGTGGACCACCCCCTTCTCCTCAACACGCTATCTGACCTTGGCTTCACAGACTCCTTCCTCTCCTGGTTCTCCTCTTATCTCTCCGGTCGTTCTTTCTCAGTCTCTTTTGCAGGCTCCTCCTCCCCCTCCCATCCTCTTACTGTGGGGGTTCCCCAAGGTCCAGTGCTTGGTCCCCTTCTGTTCTCAATCTACACGCACTCCCTTGGTGACCTTATTCGCTCCCACGGCTTCAACTATCATCTCTACGCTGATGACACCCAGATCTACATCTCTGCCCCTGCTCTCTCCCCATCTCTCCAGGATCGCATCTCCTCCTGCCTTCAGGACATCTCCACCTGGATGTCTGCCTGCCACCTAAAGCTCAACATGTCGAAGACTGAACTCCTTGTCTTCCCTCCCAAACCTTGTCCTCTCCCTGACTTTCCCATCTCTGTTGACGGCACTACCATCCTTCCCGTCTCACAAGCCCGCAACCTTGGTGTCATCCTCGACTCTGCTCTCTCATTCACCCCTCACATCCAAGCCGTCACCAAAACCTGTCGGTCTCAGCTCCACAACGTTGCCAAGATCCGCCCTTTCCTCTCCATCCAAACTGCTACCCTGCTCATTCAAGCTCTCATCCTATCCCGTCTGGACTACTGCATCAGCCTTCTCTCTGATCTCTCATCCTCGTGTCTGTCTCCACTTCAATCCATACTTCATGCTGCTGCCCGGATTATCTTTGTCCAGAAACGCTCTGGGCATATTACTCCCCTCCTCAAAACCCTCCAATGGCTACCAATCAATCTGCGCATCAGGCAGAAACTCCTCACCCTGGGCTTCAAGGCTCTCCATCACCTCGCCCCCTCCTACCTCACCTCCCTTCTCTCCTTCTACAGCCCAGCCCGCACCCTCCGCTCCTCCGCCGCTAATCTCCTCACCCTACCTCGTTCTCGCCTGTCCCGCCATCGACCCCCGGCCCACGTCATCCCCCAGGCCTGGAATGCCCTCCCTCTGCTCATCCGCCAAGCCAGCTCTCTTCCTCCCTTCAAGGCCCTGCTGAGAGCTCACCTCCACCAGGAGGCCTTCCCAGACTGAGCCCCTTCCTTCCTCTCCCCCTCATCCCCCTCTCCATCCCCCCCATCTTACCTCCTTCCCTTCCCCACAGCACCTGTATATATGTATATATGGTTGTACATATTTATTACTCTATTTATTTATTTATTTATTTTACTTGTACACTTCTATCCTATTTATTTTATTTTGTTGGTATGTTTGGTTTTGTTCTCTGTCTCCCCCTTTTAGACTGTGAGCCCACTGTTGGGTAGGGACTGTCCGTATGTGTTGCCAATTTGTACTTCCCAAGCGCTTAGTACAGTGCTCTGCACATAGTAAGCGCTCAATAAATACGATTGATTGATTGATTGATTGATTCTCACTTCATTCCTTTAACATCATTTGGCTCACAGTAGCAACCACTGGAGGTTCCTGAGGAGTGGGGAAACATGGACTGAATGGGTATGTAAAAAAGTGTTGAGATAAAGCATCGGTCTGGGAATCAGAAGGACCTAAATTATAATCCCTGCTTCACAATTTCTCTGCTGTGTGGCCTGGGACAAGTAACGTAATTTCCCTATGCTTCAGGTACCGCATCTGTAAAATGGAGACAAAGACTGTAAACCTCATCCGGGACAAGGACTGTATCCAAACTTATTAGCTAGTGTCCACACCGGTGCTTAGTATAGTGCCCAGCACATAGTAAGAGCTTAACAAATTCCATTTTAAAAAAATGACTGGTGCAGCAGTGTGAAGTATGGGCTGGCATGGGAAGAGGCAGGAAGCAGGGAGGTCAGTAAAATGGCTGATTCAGTAATCAAGGTAGGATAGGAAGAGTTCTTGGATTAATCTGGTAACATCTTGGCTAGGAGAGGAAAGGGCAGATATTAGCGATGCTGTGAAGGTTGAAACTAAAGGATTTCTTGACAGATTAAATATGTGAGTTGAATGTGAGAGATGAGTTGAAGATAATGCCAAAGTTAAGGGCTTGTGAGAGAAGAAGGGTGTTAGTGTGGTCTGCAATGGTGGGAAAGGCATGGGGAGAACAGTGCTTGGGTGGGAAGATGAAGAGTTCTTTTTTGGACATATTAAATTTCAGGTGTTGGCTAGACATCCAAGTAGAGATGTCCTGAAGGTGAAAGAAAATGTGAGACTGCAGAGGAGAGTCATCTGGACTGGAGATATAGGTTTAGGAATCATCTACATAGTGATGACACTTGAAGCCATGGGATTGAACGAGTTCTGCAAGAGAGTGGGTGGAGATGGAGAATAGAAAGGCACTGAGAACGGAAACTTCAGGGATTCCCAGTTAGGGGTTGGGAGGCAGGGAAAGAGCACATGAAAGAGACTGAAAAGGAATGACCAGGGAGATAGGAGGAGAAACAGGAGAGGGCAGTCTCAATGAAGCAGAGGTTGAATAATGTTTCTAAATGAAGGGAGTAGTTGACAGTGCTCAAGGCAGTTGAAAGGTCAATGAGGATTAGGATGGAGTAGAGGTCACTTCATTTGGCAAAAAGATCATTGATGACTCATCGGAGGAGAGTTTCCATGTAGCATATGTGGCAGAACCCAGATCGGAGGGGGTCAAAGAGAGAATTGGAGGACAAGAAGTGGAGACAGCGAATGTAGACCACTTGTTCAAGGAATTTGCAGAGTAATGGTAAGAGGGAGATAGGGTGATTACTGGAGAGAAGTGTGGGGGTCAAGAGTGGGTTTCTTTAGGATATGGTAGATATAAGCAGGTTTGCATAAATCGATCAATCAATGAATCAGTCAATTGTATTTATCAAATGCTTACTGTGTGCAGAGCACTATTCTAAGCAATTGGTACCAAGCACAGAGTTGGCTGACATGTTCTCTGCCCACAAGGCTCATACAGAACTAGACTGTAAAAACCCCGGGGTGATGTGTGGTTGGTGCTGGGACTGTGGGAAGTGATGGAATCAGGGTGACCCCGCAGCTCAAGCCCTACCAGGAATTTCTCCCCCAGCCCCACTACACTGTGCCTCTGTGATTTAGGGGGTTGTATACACAGGCCACAGAGTCCTCTGCTGGGGGATGGGGTATGGATGTCAGGAAGTTCTCCGCTCCCCATTTCTCACTGACACTTTCTGACTTTGTCACCTCTCCCAGCCTCCTGCCTGATGCAACCCCTGCCAACTCCATGAACGCATATGGGACCGGCACTGTGGAGAAGGAAAGCAACTCCCTCCCCCTCCTGCCATTGATCTCCTGATGACTCAGAGTCAGCAAAGAAGACTGAGGGGAAGATGACAAGTTATTTCAAGCCTGTGTTTTGGTCGAAGTTGCAAGGACACAGGTGTGGAGCTCCCAGGCAGAAACGATTCCTAGAGCTCCCCAGTCTGGGCTGAGGCCAAGTGGCTCAGGTTGGGGATCAAAGAGACAGGAAGGGGAGGGGGCAGCTGGGTCCTTCCTCAGCAAGCAACCAAGCTTGCCTTAGTTTTGCTCCAAGGGACCAGTCAGAGGTCGGGGAAACTGCTGAGAAGTGTTTCCCTTGTCACCGGTGTCTAACCAGGTTTTCATGAAAAGGTCAGCACTGTGGCATCAGGTAGGAGACTGGAAGAAATAATAAGGTTTAAAGTGTCAGGGAGCGAGACTGACCAACCCAGACTCCACTTCCCTGTCCACACAGCAGAGGGCTCTTTGTCCAGGCAGGACAGCCCTCAGGGAGGAGGTCAATCTCCACATCCTGACCTAAGCTGTGAGTTCACACTGCTTCCCACACTGGGTGTACCTTGAAGAAGCAGCATGGCTTAGTGGCAAGAGGACGGGCTTGGGAGGCATAGGTTGTGGGTTCTAATCCTGGATCTGCCACTTTTCTGCTGGGTGACCTTGGGCAAGTCACTTAACTTCTTTGGGCTTCAGTTACCTCATCTGTAAAATGGGAATTTAAACTGTGAACTGTGTATCTACCTCAGCGCTTAGAACACTGCTTGGCACATAGTGAGCGCTTAACAAATACTATTATTATTATTATTATTATTATTATTATTATTATTATTATTATCAACACAGACATTGCCCCAATATCACTGCCTGGGAAAGGGGCTCCATCTTCCTTGCATCTTCTCTAACAACAGAACCGAGAGTCCAGTGAGGGAGTGAGCACGATTTTTCACTCTCTAAACTGCCTTCCCAAACTGTATCCTGCAGCTCTGGGCTGTCCTGGCAACAAATCTGAACCTAGCAGTTCCTTGGTGACTGCTGGAAACAGGCGAGGCTGGACTGCTGTCAGAAAAGATGTGGCCTGGGACAGAATTGCTGTTTATAAACAACCCAGGTTCATGGCTAGAACGGTTCTCAGACAGAGCTGACTCCTGGTGCCCAACTATAGTCTGCCGGACTGGATTAATCCCTAAACCAGTTCTGTCCCTCACCCTGGCCAGCCAGGCCCATTCTCACCTGGCCAACCAAGCTCCCACCACTCTCTGACCCACAGCCTCGTCCTGTATCCCCAGGCAGGGAAGCCCTGCACCAGTGAGAAGTGGGGCCTGGGTGGAGGCTCAAAACACGGCACCACTGTGGGCTGAGGTGGAGGCTGCCTTCACTGACAGAGCAAACGTAGCTGTGACATGAGCTCTGGGCCACGAGTCCCAGGCCACAGACCCGTGAGCAAAATGGATAGAAAAAAGCAGGACAGGATGTAATTTATCATCTGAGATTCCTCCTCCCGACTCCATCTGGGATTTGGGTGTTCCTGAATTGATGCTAAGGGGAGAACTCTGAGGGTGTAGCCATCCAGAGCTGCTCGCATTATTTCTGAACCCAGCCAGGCTCTGGTACTTTCTCCCTCCTGATTTCTCAGAGAGTAAATCTCCTTGTTGACAGGTGCCAGATCTCTTATCGAGAAGCATTGTTGCCTTTGGAAAGAACACAGGTCTGGCAATCAGGGGATCTGGATTCTCATCCTTGCTCTGTCACTCAGTGTGGTGAGAACTCGTACAAATCACCTAACTTCTTTGTTCTTCAGGTTCATCAGCTGTAAAGCAGGATTGTGGGTCATGCACCATGCCTACCATCTTGACTGTACTCTCCCAAATGCTTAGTACAGTGCTTTGCCCAAATTAAGTGCTCAATACGTAGCACTGATTGACTGAAGATTCATTCAATTGTATTTATTAAGTATTTACTGTGTGCAGAGCACTGTGCTAAGTGCTTCAGAATGAACAATACAACAATAAAAAGTGAAAGGTCCTGCCAACAACGAGCCTATAGTCTAGAGATTAGCTCATAATCTAGAGTAATTACCTATTCTCCCTTCCACTTGGGATGTAAGTCCCCATGTGGTACTGGGGCTGTGTCCCATCCGATTATCTTGTATCTACCCCAGTGGTTGCTACAGTGCTTAGCCTTTAGTAAGCAATGAATGAATACCAAAATTATTATTACTGGTAAGTGATTGAGAGGTGCTCGATAAAAGGCTCTTGGGAAGTACGTAATTATGAAATGACACGTTCCTGGCCCACAAGGAGCTCCCACTTCATTGGAAAGTAAATCTTCAAATTATTTACAATGACTAACAGCCTTTGGGGAACTGCCCTTTATCTCTCTTATGTATGCCCAGAAGGACGACCCCACCTTTACCCCAAGCCCTTAAATCTGACTGCTTTTCCTAGAATCCTTCAGATTGAGTCACTAAAATTCATTTAATCATATTTACTGAGTGATTACTGTGTGCAGGGCACTATACTAAGTGCTTGGGAAAGTACTACACAACAATAAAAGTCAATCGGTTGTTATAGAAACTGGCCCCAGATCAGCAGTTGTACTCAGGAAGACTGGCATGTTGGGACGCTTGAGGACTTGGAGGGAGGGTTCTGATGCGTGGAAAGATGGGCACCTGGACACACAGCACAGTGCCTAGGCCTTCCTTGTTGATGTTACTCACATCTGCTTCTAGCTTGACCTCAGGAGAGTTCTCTCTATGGGCAGAGAAAATGTCTGTTATGTTGTGTTGTACTCTCCCAGTTGCCGAGTACAGTGCCCTGCAAACAGTAATTGCTCAATAAATACAATTGATCGATTGATTGAGTTTGAGGGCAGCAGGTTTGGAGGCAGGCCTCCAAACTGAGCTCAGGAAAACATCGGGAAATTGAGCCTGGGGCTACTGCAGGAGTACACTCTCCTCTGTAAACAGGTCACTGAATTCGATTTCGACTTGAGTTCTGAAGTGAATCTTTCCAGTCGACCCTCCCACCCACTTTCAGTGTGGGCCTCCTGCGGGCCAGGAGGCATGAATTACTTGGTTTCCTTAGCTCCTGTTTCAGTGCTGGTAATGCAAATGCTCAATAAATATTTCTGGTGCTGGGAGGCTAAGCAGTGAGGCTTAGTGGATATACCGTGGGCCCTGAGTCAGAAGTAGGTGGGTCCTAATCTTCACACCACTATTTGTCTGCTGGGTGACCCTGCTCAATCAGTGAATCAACTGACTGACCCTGCACAAAATGCTTAAACCCACTGTGCCTGTTTCCTTATCTGTAAAATGGGGATTAAATACCTTTTCTCCCTCTCCCACTAGACCGTGAGCCCTATGTTTGACAGAGACTGTTACCAGCATAATTATCTTTGGTCTTCCCCTCTGCTGGGTAAATAGTGAGCACATAGTAATATCATAATGATCAGTTTTTATTAGGGCACATGGCTAGGAACCTTTGTGTAGGAGCGGTTCAGGGAGGGGAGCCTGAATCCCATGTATTGTAAACTCCTGCTCAGTTCACAGTAGATCCTGAAGCTTGTCAGTGCCACTTTGCGCCTATGAGAGCAAGGTTCTTCTGTCCATCCCCAGAGGAAACCTGAATGAGTCCAGGAGGATCCCATCTCCCACAATTGCATGTCCAGTCTGCTGGAAGCCCTACAGCCACAGCCCCCTGGCATCACACAACTCAGGGCAGGATGGCCAAGGGGAGAATCTAACTACTACTCATTTTAAAAAAACTGCTCAATGAATCCCTCCAACCTTGAAGCTCATCTTTCTAATGTGGACAGAGGACAAGGCCCGACCTGCCCTGCTGTCAAGATGGAGCCATGGGTGGCACAGTCCTCCAATAGGGAGGGAGTTTCTTATTGCAGAAACGTTCTGGCCATGTTACTCCCCTCCTCAAAAATCTCCAATGGCTGCCAGTAAACCTACGCATCAAACAAAAACTCCTCACTCTCGGCTTCAAGGCTCTCCATCACCTTGCCCCATCCTACCTCACCTCCCCGCTCTCCTTCTCCAGCCCAGCCCACACCCTCCGCTCCTCTACCGCTAACCTCCTCACTGTACCTCGTTCTCACCTGTCCCGCTGTCGACCACCGGCTCACGTACTCCCCCTGGCCTGGAATGCCCTCCCTCCACACATCTGCCAAGCTAGCTCTCCTCCTCCTTTCAAAGCCCTACTGAGAGCTCACCTCCTCCAGGAGGCCTTCCCAGACTGATCCCCATTTTTCCTCTCCTCCTCCCAATCCTCCCCGCCATACCTCCTTCCCCTCCCCACAGCACCTATATATACATGGTTGTACAGATTTATTACTCAATTTATTTTACTTGTACAGTGCATATTTTCTATTCTATTTATTTTGTTAATGATGTGCATCTAGCTTTATTTCTATTTATTCTGATGACTTGACACCTGTCCACATGTTTTGTTTTGTTGCCTGTCTCCCACTTCTAGACTGTGAGCCCGTTGTTGGGTAGGGACCTTATCTATATGTTGCCAACTTGTACTCCCCAAGCGCTTAGTACAGTGCTCTACACACAGTAAGGGCTCAATAAATACGATTGAATGAATGAATGATGGTGGCTTTCTCAGACAGTGACCACCCGAGCGATGTCTGTTGGTGCAGGGAGCTCTGGGGGGTGTGGGGGATCCCAAACCTCAGAGTCTTCTGTGACTTTCAATGCCCATCTCCAATCAGTTATCACCTCCTTTTGGTTCTACGTTCACAACATATCTAGAACCTGCCAAACTGTCTCCATCCAAACTACCACCATGCATGTCTGCACACATAGTTTTCTGCCTTGACTTCTGGCTCAGCCACCTCGCTGATGTCCCAGGCTCTATTCGTTCCCCACTCCAGTCCATACTCCACTTTCCTAACCAGATCATTTTCTGAAAAATCATTCAGCCCCTGAATCCTCTACCCCAAGGGTTGCCCATCCTTCTCCACAACAAGCTGAAGCTCCATGCCATCAGCTTCAAAGCACTGAATCAACCATCTCCCTCCTGCTTATTCTTGCACATCTCCCGCAGCACCTGTATATATGTATATATGTTTGTACATATTTATTACTCTATTTATTTATTTATTTATTTTACTTGTACTTATCTATTCTATTTATTTTATTTTGTTAGTATGTTTGGTTTTGTTCTCTGTCTCCCCCTTTTAGACTGTGAGCCTACTGTTGGGTAGGTACTGTCTCTATATGTTGCCAACTTGTACTTCCCAAGCGCTTAGTACAGTGCTCTGCACACAGTAAGCGCTCAATAAATACGATTGATTGATTGATTGATTGCAACCCAGTCCATACCAATTTGATCCTTTAACAGGAACGTGTTTACTGTACTCCATCTTATTTCTTTAGCTGTTGACCCTTTTCTTACATCCTCCCTCTGGCTAGGAAATTCTCTCCCCTTTCACTCTGGTCCTAGTGAGTTTCACTGTGGCTTTCCTGGCAAGGATAGTGTCTAACAGCTTAATCGAGGCCAGGTTCATCATGTTTGGCCTGCTGGTGTTCTGCAGCATCTGGGCCGCCTTCCTCCCCATGTACTAGATTACCAAACAGAAGACAATGGAGATCTTCTGCATCCTCGCTTCTGGGACAGGGCTTCTCGTCTGTATCTCTATCCCCAAGTGCTAAGTGATCCTGCTGCAGCCCACCAAGAACACCGGAGGATGGTTGAAGAGGAAATTATCCCGGAGACATTAGTTCAAGGCTGTTTCTTTTATTGTCTAACATTTTTCTCAACCCCAATTTTACTGCAGTGGCAGGAGCAAAGAAAACAGAAATCCTGTCAGGGACATCCAGCAGGGATTCGGTAGCCAACCTGAATCAGTGTCAGGATTGGATGCTCCTATGGATCACTGGGGTGTTTGTCCCATGACCTCCTGAGTTCCATGCCACCTCCAATCTGGACTCCGACCAAGACTTCTGCGGTCACCTGCCTGGTTGCCCTGGGGAACATTCCAGACTAGGACGTGGTGCAGTGGAGTGGCTACTCTGTGCACATGACTCCAAGAGTCTTGGGCAATTTTCCATGTAGGGCAGAGTCTGGTGGGGATGGTGGAGAAACTCGTGAAAGTTCCTGAGCTGAGCAGATGTATAGAGCTCTGGGGGAGGGAGGGACTCCCTGCCTCAGAGTCCAACAGGGAGGTGAGAAAAAACAGGGGACAGTACCTGCTTCTCACATCTCCCTCCCTGTAGGTGGGCTCCAGCGAAGCCGCCATCTGACTCAACTTCGCCTCTGGGTTCAGGGTCGTAGAGGTGGGATTCAGGCTCCCTCTTCTCCCCTTCCACTGGCTCAGAGCTGGGATGCAGGGCTGAGACTCTGCTCTTTCCCCAGTTGTAGTTCTGGGAGACAGGATAAAAGTCTTTTCAAGGCAGCCCGGACTTATGCGCAAGGACAGACACTCGATTTCCCTGTGGGAGGTCGTTTGGCTTCATTTGATTCTGGTAGTTGCCCTGAATTCCGGGATTAGTGCTTTTTCCTGTGATACCCCCATTTCCCAGAGACCTCAGCGGCACACCCAACTTACCTCCGTAACAATTGACTGTATAGACCTTTGTCACTAAAATAGGGTTTTGGACTCCGTGATGCAGCATGTTGGGTTCTGTGAAGAATAGACCAGTTGGCTGGAGTTTACTGGGGCAGATAATGGGGGAGGGGACGACAGAGATCAAGGTCTCTGATACGGGCTTGTGGGATATAACTCTTATTCATTCATTCATTCAATCGTATTTATTGAGCGCTTACTGTGTGCAGAGCACTGTACTAAGCACTTGGGAAGTACAGGTTGGCAACATATAGAGGTGGTTCCTACCCAGCAACGGGCTCACAGTCGAGAAGGAGACTAGAAGGAACTCTTAGGAAGGAGAAAGGAGACATCGACTCTCATTTCCCTTCCCTATTTACCCTACTTTATGCCTCAGCTATGCACCTGGATCTGCATTCCTTAATCCCTTTGATATTCACCTCACCCAAAGCTCCTCTACACATAAATCCATGTCCTTTATCCTCTGTCTCCTCCCGTATATGTAATTTATCTTAATCTCTCTCTTCCCCATCTACACTGTAGGCTCCTTTTGGTAAGGGATCACACCTACCAATTTTGTTGTATTGTAATCACCCATTGTTTTCAGGTTGACCTCTGTAAACCTAAAGGGCTAAATAAATACCATGGATTGTTGGAATCATGGACTGATCCATCGGGGTTTTTTTAACCCCTGTCCCCCTGCCTCCTTATCTCTTATTCCTAATCACCTGGCCTCCTTCTTCATTAAGAATATTGAAACCATCAGGCATGATCTCCCTTTAATCTCCCCTCCTGTCCATTCCCACCCCACTTCTGCTCCTTATTCAAATCTCCCATCTTTCCCATTTTTCAGTATCTCAAGAGGACATCTCCTGCCTTCTCTCAAAATCCACCCCCTTCACTTGCACACCCATCCCCATCCCTTCACAATTTATCAAAGCATTTTCCTCTTCTCTTCTTCCCTCCATGAATGTCATCTTCAACTGTTCACCCTCCAATGGCTTTTTCCTCACTGCTTTCAATCATGCTCATATATTGTTTCCTAAAAAAAACTCTCCCTGACCCCTCAACTTCCTCTAGTTATCACCCCATCTCTGTCCCATCATTCCTCTCCAAACACCTTGATTGTGTTGTCTACACCTGTTGCCTCAAGTTCCTCTCCTCTAAATGTCTCCTTGTCCACCTTCAATCTGGCTTCCATTACTTCAGGCCACAGAAACCACCCTCTCAAAGGTCTCAGATGAGCTCCTTGACAAATCCAAAAGCCTTTAATCCATCTTAATCCTCCTTGACCACTTAGCTGCTTTCGGCACTGTTGACCACCCCTTTCTCTTGGAAACGTTATCCAATTTTGGCTCCATTGAGAGTATCCTCTCCTGGTTCTCCTATCTCTCTGGCTACTCATTCTCAGTCTCTTTCGTGGACGCCTCCTCTGCATCCCATCCCCTATGTGTGGCAGGTTCAGTTCTGGATTCCCTTCTATTCTTCATCTACACCCACTTCTTTGGAGAACTCTAATCCCAGTTCCACCACCTCTCTGCTGTGTGACCTTGGGCAAATCACTTCAGTTATCTGTGCCTCAGTGATCTCAACTGGAAAATGGGGATTGGGACTGTAAGCGCACGTGGGACAAGGACTGGGTCCGACCCAATTTGCTTGTATCTGCTCCAGGGCTTAGTACAGTTCCTAGCACATAGTAAGTGCTTAACAAATACCAAAACTTTTATAAGTACCACCTCTATATGGTTGATTCCCAGTCTATATCTCCAGCCCTGATCTCTGTCCCTCTCTAGAGTCTCACATTTCTTCTTGTTATCAGAATATGTCTTCTTGGATATCCCCCCATTCCATTACCTCAAACCTAACAAATCCACAACAGAACTCCTAATCTCCGCACCCAAATCCTGTCCTCCCCTGATTTTCCTGTCACTAATAGACAATATCATCATTCTTCCTGTCTAACAAACACATAGCCTTGGCTATGGATTTGAAGGATTTAAAGGAGGGGAGAGTAATTGTAGGATATGAAGAGGGAAGGCATCCCAGGCCAGAAGCAGGTCTGTGGCAAGATAGATGAGATAGAGATATAAGGAAAATTTTGGCATTAGAGGAAAAAAATGTGCTGGGTGAGCTGTAGGAGGAAAGAACTGAGATGAGGTAGGAGGGGAGGAAGTGAATGAGTGGTTTAAAGTTGATGGTAAGGGTTTTCTGTTTGATGAGGAGATGGAGGTTCTTGAGGAGTGAGGAAACACATCCTGAGCATTTTTGTGTAGAAAAATGAACCAGGGAGCAGAGTAAAGTATGGACTGGAGTGGTGAGAGACAGAAAGCTGGGAGGTCAGCAAGGAGGCTGATTCTGTTATCTAAGTGGGATAGGACAAGTGCTTGAATTCATTTGGTAGCAGTTTGGATGGAGAGGAAAGGATGGATTTTAGCAATGTTGCGAATGTGGAACCAACAAGATTTAGTGATGGACTGAATATGTAGGTTTACTGAGAGCAAGGAGTCAAAGATAACACCAAGTTTGAGGTTCAACTTTCACAGCATTGCTACAATCCTCCCTTTCCTCTCCATTCAAACTGCCTATATAACAACCCACGGTAATTCATGGTAATTAGCACGTTAATCCTACCCCTCCTTGATTACTGTATCAGCCTCTTTGCTGACCTCCCTGCCTCCTGTCTATCCCCACTCAAGACCAAACTCCACTCTGCTGTCTGGATTATCTGATGGATCATTTTCCTCAGTCAAGTTCATCCCTGTATGCCTTAACTCTGCCAACTCCACTGCCCAGCAAATTTCTCCATATTTATTGACACCCATGCCCATGGCGCTCATCAGTTGTTCCAGTTGTTTAATTTCCTCCTCAAACCCCAAGTCCCTCTGCCTCCCCAATCCCCATCCACTCATGACCTGGCTACCTACTTTATTGAGGAAACTAGATCTATCAGACTTTATCTACCTAACATCTCTCCTGCTCCTCGCCAGTTCCTGCCCGTTCTTCAATTTTCCCACCATTCCCAGCAGTACATAAAGAGGAGATCTCCAGTGTTCTTTCATAATCCACCCCATTTAGCTGTGCATTTGACCCCATCCCTTCGCACCTTAACAAAACACTTGCTGCATCCCTTCTTCCCTCCCAGACTGACATCTTCAACAGTTTGCTCTCCAGTGGCTTTTTCTTCACTGCTTTCAAGTATGCTTATGCCTCCCTTATCCTAAAAAAAAACTCTTCTCTTCCCTTAACCTCATGAATTCCTCCGGTTATTGCCCCATCTCCCTCCTTTGATTCCTTTCCATACACCTTGAGCACGTTGTCTGCACCCACAATCTTAAATTTCTCTCTCCAGTTCTCTCTTAACTCCCTCTAATCTAGCTTCTACTTCACTGTACAAAAACCACCCTCTCAAAGTTAGCAAATGATCTCCTGCTTGACAAATCCAATGGCCACTGCTCCTTTCTAATCTTCCGCAACCTCTAAACTGTCTTCCACACCATCGACTACCCCCTTCTCCTCAAAATGTTATCCAACCTCAGCTTCACTGACACTGTCCTCTCCTGGTTCTCCTTCTCTCTATCTGGCCACTCTTTCTCAGTCTCTTTCATGGGCTCCTCCTCTACCTCCCACCTCCTAACTGTGGGTGTCCCCCAAGGATCAGTTCTGGGTCCCTTCTATTCGCCATCTACTCTCACCTGGAAAATCATTCACTCTCACTCATGGCTTCAACCACATCTCTATGCAGATGATTCACAAATCTACATCTCTAGCACTGATCTATCTCCCTCTCTGCAGGCTCACATTTCCTTCTGCTTTCAGGACATTTCTATTTGGATGTCCTGCTGTTAACTGAAACAACATATCCAAAGCAGAACTCCTGACCTTTCCACCTAAACCCTGTCCTTTCCTGACTTTCTCTTTACTGTAGACCATGCCACCATTGTTCCTGTCTCACAAGCTGTTAACCTTGGGTTTATCCTTGACTCCTCTCTTTCATTCAACCCACATATTCAGTTGCAAAATCTAGTTGGTTCAACCTTCACAATATTGTTAAAATCTTTTCTTCTCTATCTAACCTTCTACCACGGTAATCCTATCACTCCTTAATTACCCTATCAGCTCCCTTGCTGACCTCCCTACCTCATGGTTTCCCCAACTCCAGAGTATACTTCACTTTCCTGCCTGGATCATTTCTCTACACAAACGAGAAACCCCAGTGGTTCTGTCATAATCCTCCTCGACCTCTCAGCTGCCTTCGGCACTGTGGACCACCCCCTTCTCCTCAACACGCTATCTGACCTTGGCTTCACAGACTCTGTCCTCTCCTGGTTCTCCTCTTATCTCTCCGGTCGTTCTTTCTCAGTCTCTTTTGCAGGCTCCTCCTCCCCCTTCCATCCTCTTACTGTGGGTGTTCTCCAAGGTTCAGTGCTAGGTCCCCTTCTGTTCTCGATCTACACTCACTCCCTTGGTGACCTCATTCGCTCCCACGGCTTCAACTATCATCTCTATGCTAATGACACCCAGATCTACATCTCTGCCCCTGCTCTCTCCCCCTCTCTCCAGGCTCGCATCTCCTCCTGCCTTCAGGACATCTCCATCTGGATGTCTGCCTGCCACCTAAAGCTCAACATGTCGAAGACTGAACTCCTTGTCTTCCCTCCCAAACCTGGCCCTCTCGCTGACTTTCCCATCTCTGTTGACGGCACTACCATCCTTCCCGTCTCACAAGCCCGCAACCTTGGTGTCATCCTCGAATCCGCTCTCTCATTCACCCCTCACATCCAAGCCGTCACCAAAACCTGCCGGTCTCTGCTCCGCAACATTGCCAAGATCCGCCCTTTCCACTCCATCCATACCGCTACCCTGTTCATTCAAGCTCTCATCCTATCCCGTCTGGACTACTGCATCAGCCTTCTCTCTGATCTCCCATCCTCGTGTCTCTCCCCACTTCAATCCATACTTCATGCTGCTGCCCGGATTATCTTTGTCCAGAAACGCTCTGGCATGTTACTCCCCTTCTCAAAAATCTCCAGTGGCTACCAATCAATCTGCACATCAGGCAGAAACTCCTCACCCTGGGCTTCAAGGCTCTCCATCACCTCGCCCCCTCCTACCTCACCTCCCTTCTCTCCTTCTACAGCCCAGCCCGCACCATCCGCTCCTCTGCCACTTATCTCCTCACCGTACCTCGTTCTCGCCTGTCCCGCCATCGACCCCCGGCCCACGTCATCCCCCGGGCCTGGAATGCCCTCCCTCTGCCCATCCGCCAAGCTAGCTCTCTTCCTCCCTTCAAGGCCCTACTGAGAGCTCACCTCCTCCAGGAGGCCTTCCCAGACTGAGCCCCTTCCTTCCTCTCCCCCTCGTCCCCCTCTCCATCCCCCCATCTTACCTCCTTCCCTTCCCCACAGCACCTGTATATATGTATATATGTTTGTACATATTTATTACTCTATTTATTTATTTATTTTACTTGTACATATCTATTTTATTTATTTTACTTTGTTAGTATGTTTGGTTTTGTTCTCTGTCTCCCCCTTTTAGACTGTGAGCCCACTTCTAGGTAGGGACTGTCTCTATATGTTGCCAACTTGTACTTCCCAAGCGCTTAGAACAGTGCTCTGCACACAGTAAGCACTCAATAAATACGATTGATGATGATGATCCCTGCATCAAGCAGAAAACCGTGTCATTCAGCTTTGAAGCCCTCAATCAGCTTGTCCCCTCTTACTGTACTTTACTGATTTCCTACAATAGCCCAACCCTCACACTTCACTCTTGTACTGCCAACGTGATTGCTGTAACTCTTTGTCATCTCTCTTAAAACCTACCCCTTGCCCAAGTCCTCCCATTGACCTGGAGCTCCCTTTCACTCTGTATACATCAGACCACCACACTCCCCACATCTTCTCCAAGGTGCCTACTTCAATTACATCCTCTTTTCCCCTACTCCTTCTCCCTCTCACTCCAAATCACCTTTCAATTGGTAACCTTTAAGCACTTTATATTCACTCCACCCTTCTCCTCACTGCATGTGTGTACATACTCATAATATATTTATTTGCATTAACGTCTATCTCCTCCTGTAATAATAATAATAGTAATAATGGCATTTATTAAGCACTTACTATGTGCAAAGCACTGTTCCAAACGCTGGGGGGGGGATACAAGGCGATCAGGTTGTCCCACGTGGGGCTCACAGTCTTCATCCCCATTTTACAGATGAGGTAACTGAGGCACAGAGAAGTGAAGTGTCTAGCCCAAAGTAACCCAGCTGACAAGCGGCAGAGGCAGGATTAGAACCCATGACCTCTGACTCCCAAGCTCGGGCTTTTTCCACTGAGCCACGCTCCTTTAGACTGTGAGTTCATATGTCCTGGGAATGTGTCTACCAAGTTTGTTTTATTGTACACTCTCAAATGCTTCATATGGTACTCCGCAAATAGTAAGTGCTCAATTAATTACCATTGGTTGATTGTTTGAGAATCTTCTCAGTCCCTCGCTTCCATTCCCCATCCTCTCCTCTCCTGCTCTCTGTTCTTCAGGCCTCACTCCTTTTCCTGCAGATTTTCCCCTCTTGCCTCATCCCCCAGGACTCTCTCCACAAGGCTCAGCTGCAATTACCAGATCCTTCTCCATAGATTTCTTTCAGTCAGTCAAACAATCAGTCAAAGTGGTATTTATTGAGTGCTTACTGGTACAAAACCCGATACTAAGCTTTTGGGAGGGTGCAATACAGCAGAGTTAGCAGATACTTTCTCTGCCCACAAGGAGCTTCCAGCCTAGCTTACAGCTTCCTGTCAACTCCCTGGGTTCTGTTTCGTCAGGCTCATCCTTATATTCAAGCTCACTCCCATCAGTATTCCCAATCTTGTGGTGCGGAGATCAGTTTCTCAGATAGGTACAAGTTGCTAATAATAATAACAATAATAATAATAATGATGGCATTTGTAAAGCACTTACTATATGCCAAGCACTGCTCTAAGTGCTAGGGGGGATAAAGGTAATCAGGTTGTCCCACATAGGGCTCACAGTCTTAACCCCAAATTTCGAGATGAGGTAACTGAGGCACAGAGAAGTTAAGTGAATTGCCCAAAATCACACAGCTGACAAGTGGCAGAGATGGGATTAGAACCCATGACCTCTGACTCCCAAGCCCTTTCTCTTTCCACTCAGACACGCTGCAAATTCAATTTCTGTGGAGCTTTTGAAAGGGAGAAGTCAGGGCAGATAGGGGCTGGTAGGAAGGTTGGGATACTGGGGAACTTGAATTGGGGATGAGGGATGAAACTCTTAAGCTCACTGAAACATAGAGGCTGTGAGAGGGGAATTTTTCCCCAAGGGCTTCTGGGAACCCACAATATTTTCTGGTCAAGGAGTGGCTTGGAGTTTGACCGTGGATGGGTTGCCTACATCCACTTTGTGCCTGTAGTGGTACCAGCTTCCTGTGCTGTAGGATCAGAAGTGGAGCCACTCACTCATGGCCACTGATTCTCAATCACTTTTGTGGACTCCTCCTCTGCCTCTCCCACCCCAACTGTGGAAGTCCCTCAAGGTTCAGTTCTGGGTTCCCTTTTATTCTCCATCTACAGTCACTCCCTTGAAGACATCATTTCCTCCCAGGTCTTCAACTATCACCTCTATATGGATGATTCCCAAATCTTACCAGCCCTGATCTCTCTCCCTCTCTGCTGCCTCACATTTCCTTTTGCCTTCAGAACATCTCTATTTGGATGTCCCCTCCAACACCTCAAACTTAAGATGTCTCAGGAGGGGTTTGGTGTTTGACCATGGACGGGGTGTCTACATCTACCCTGTTCCGGTAGTGGTACCACCTTCCTGTCCTGCAGAATCAGTAGTGGAGACACTCTGGGTAGTCGGGCTCTTATTCATGAGTTACCAATCCAGGCCCTCCTTGCACTAGCATGACATTCACCCAGATCCAACATCACTAGGGTGCATCTTCTTCATGTCCAGAAGGGGGTTCTATCTTGCGAGTCAGGGGAGAGTCACATCCAGTTGTAAGATGGTTCTGTTAATAGTGAGGGGCAGGGTAGGGCCAGGATGAACCTAAGGATCTTGGCCCAGTTGGCACAGGACAGAGCAGACTGTGGGTGGAGACAGGACGATTTGGGGCAGGCTTTGGGCAAGAAATAGGCAGAGTGGCAGCATGGCCTATTGGAAAGAGCCTGGGCATGGGAATCAGAGGACCGGCTTTCTAATCCTGGCTCCACCACTTGTCTGCTGTTTGACCTCGGGCAAGTCACTTCACTTCTCTGTGTCTTAGTTGTCTCATCTCTCAAGTGAGTATTGAATCCTCCTCTCTCAATCTTAGACTGTAAGCTCCATGTGGGCCAAGGCCTATATCTGACCCTGATTACCTTTTATCTATGCCAGCTCTTAGAATAGTGCTTGACACATAGTAAACCCTTAACAAATATTATAAAATAATGAGTACCTTCCGACACAGGGCTTATCTGCAGCTACCCTCCCCTAGTCTACCCTTGTCAGTACTTTTTCCTCCAGACTTGGTAGACCGGAGGCAAAAATCTGTAAGAGGGACATGGTCGGGCTCTTTTTCCTATCCTGTCCTTCTCCTTGGTGCCCAGGAAGTTTTCCAGCTGCGGGTGCTCCAACAGTTATGTTTTCATAACGGTGTTTTCATAATGATATTTTCATATCAGTGACATTTATTGAGCACTGACTGTGTGTAGAGCATGGTCATAAGCACTTGGGGGAGTGCAATGCAAAGGAATTGATGTACAGATTCCTTGACCACAAAGAGCATACAGTCTAGAGACAAAAACACTAATACAAATAAATGATTTTTATTATTCATTTTAAAGGTATGTAGATATGCATGGGCCTGGCAGGTAGGGGACTTGGATTCTAATCCCTGCAGCATGACTTTGCACAAGTCAGTCAGTCAATTATGTTCATTGAGCACTTACTGTGTGCAGAGCACTGGACTAAGCACTTGGTAGAGTACAGTATAGCCATATAGTAGACACATTCACTGCAAAGAGCTTACATTAATATAAGTAAATACATTACAAATATGTGGGCAGGGAATGTCGCTGTTTACTGCTGTATTGTACTTTCCCCAGTGCTTAGTACAGTGCTCTGCACACAGTAAGTGATTAATAAATAACATTAAATGAAAGTGCTGTGAGGCTGTTAGGGGGTTGGGGGGGTTGGGTTGCTGCCTTGAAAAAAGGCAGCAATTCAGGGTGATGGAGAAGGTAGTTGAAAAAAAGGAAAAGAGAGCTTATTCAGGGAAGGTCTGTGGGAGGATATGTGCCTTCAAGAAGACTTTTTTGTTTTGTTTTTTTTCTCCCCCTTTCAGACTATGAGCCCGTTGTTGGGTAGAGACCGTCCCTATATGTTGCAGATTTGTACTTCCCAAGCACTTAGTAAAGTGTTCTGCACACAGTAAGCGCTCAATAAATATGAATGAATGAATGAATGAATGAATGAATGAATGAATGAAAGACTTCAAAGTGGGGAGTGTATTGTCAGTTGGATATAAATAGGGAGGTGATTCCAGGCCAGAGGCCAGACATAAGTGAGTGGTCAGCGGCAAGATAGACAAGCTCGAGGCACAGTGAGATGGCTAGCATTAGGGGAGCAAAGTGTGCGGTCCAGGATGTAGTAGAAGAAGAAGGAGAAGCAGCATGGCTTAGTGAAAAGAGCTCGGGCTTGGGAGTCAGAGGTCGTGGGTTCTAATCCTGGCTCTGCCACTCATCAGCTGTGTGAATTTGGGCAAGTCACTTCACTTCTCTGCACCTCAGTTACCTCATCTGGAAAATGGGGATTAAGAAAGTGAGCCCCATGTGGGACAACCTGATTACCTTATATCTACCCCACCGATTAGAACAGTGTTGGCACCTAGTAAGTGCTTAAAAACACCATGATCATAATTATTATTTTATTATTATTAGAGGAATAATAGTAATAATGATGATGGCATTTATTAAGCACTTACTATGTGTAAAATACTGTTCTAAGTGCTGGGAAGGTTACAAGGTGATCAGGTTGTCCCACGGGAGGCTCACAGTCTTAATCCCCATTTTACAGTTATGGTAACTGAGGCACAGAGAAGTTAATTGACTTTCCCGAAGGCACACTGCTGACAATTGGTGGAGCCAAGATTTGAACCCATGACCTCTGACTCCAAAACCACACTTCTTCTTTCAGAGTAGGGAGGAAAGGTAGGAAGGGGTTAGGTGAATGAGTGTGTTAAAGCCAAATGAGTTTCTGTTTGATGTAGAGGTGGATGGGCAACCACTGGAGATTTTTGAGGAGTGCAGAAACATGTTCTGAACTTTTCTGTAGAAAAATGACCAGGGCAGCAGAGTGAAGTATGGACTGGAGTGGGGAGAGACAGGAGTCTGGGAGGTCAGAAGGAGAATGATGCAGTAATCAAGGTGGAATACGATATGTGATTAGTTTAACATGGTAGCAGTTTAGATGGGGAAGAAAGGGCAAACTGACATGATTAGTCATGGATTGAATGGGTTGAATGAGAGACAGAAGAGAAGGATAATGCCAAGGTTATGGGCCTGTGAGACAGGAAGGTTGGTGGTACCATCTACAGTGATGGGAAAGTCAGAGGAAGGACAAGATGTTGGGGAGAAAACAAGGAAGATAAGGGAGGAAGATAAGTGAAGATTAGGAGTTCTGTTTTAGGCCTGTTAAATTTGAGGTGATAGGAGAACATCCAAGTAGAGATGTCCTCGTAGACAAGTCATTTAATTTCTTTATTCCCTCAATTTCCTCAGCTGAAAAATAAGGATTGAGGGTCGTGGATTATGCCTACCATCTGCACTGTACTCTCCCACGTGCTTAGTTATGTGTTTTGCCCAAATGAAGTGCTCAATGCATAGCACTGCTCGATTGAAGATTAATTACCTATTCTCCCTGTCACTTAAGCTATGAGCCCCCATGTGGGATTGGGGCTGTTTCCCACCTGATTATCTTGTATCTACTCCAGTGTTTGCTACAATACTTGGCACATAGTATGCGATGAATGAATACCACAGTTCTTATCACTGGCAAGTGATTGAGAAGTTCACCACACACAACTCTTAGGAAGTACAGAATAATGAAGTGACACATTCCTGGACTACGAGGAGCTCCCACTTTATTGGAAAGTAAAAGATAAAAATATTTACAACCACTATCACACTCCAGGGACACTGCCCTTCATCTCTCTTACTTATGTTCAGTAGGACGAGCCCAGCTGCACTTCATGCCTGTAACCCTGACTGCTTTTCCCAGAAGACTTCAGGCTGAGCCACTTCCAATCTCATACTCAGTCGGTTGTTATAGACATGGACCCCAGAACAGAGGTTGGCTTCAGGATGATTGGGGGAGATGGGAATTGTAGAGACTCAGAAGGAGGGTTCTGACTGGTGGAATGTAGGGTGCCTGGACTCATAGCTCAGTGCCCAGGCCTTCCTTGATGACGTTACTCTCATCTGCCTCGTTGTGCGTGGGAAATTCGTCTGTTATATTGTTGTGTTACAGTCTTCAGTGTGTTAAGTACAGTGCCCTGCACATAGTAGGTGCTCAATAAGATTGATTGATTGATTGAGTACGAGGACAGGAGATTTTGAGGACATGGATCCTTAACTGAGCTCAGGAGCTACTGTAGGAGCTCTAGGGCTACTGTAGGAGTGAATTTCCTCTGTGGAAACATGGGTCGCTGCATGTAACCTGGATTTTAGTTTTGAATTGAATCTTTCCTATCATCCTTCCCAGCTCCTTTCAATGTGAGCCTCCTGTGGGCCAGGGGGCCTGTAATACTCACTTTCCCTAAGCCCTAGTTTCGTGCTGGTAATGCAAATGCTTGGTAAATGTTATCAATGCTGGATCTGAGATAAAGTGAAGCTTAGGGGATAGAGCACTCGAATTAGAAGGAGCTGGTTTCTATTCTTGGCTCTGCCACTTTTCTGCTGGGTGACCCTGCACAAGTTGCTTAACCCCTCTGTTCCTGTTTGCTTATCTGTATTGAAACTCTTTTCTCCCTCCCTCATTAGACTGTGAGCCCTATGTGGGACAGAGAATGTTTTCAACATAATTATCTTTTGCCTCCCCTATTACTTAGCCCACTGCTAGGCACATAGCCAGCACATAACAAATCCATAATGATTAATGATTATTGGGGCACAGGGCTGGGAACATTTCTATGAGAGCAGGTTGAAGGAGGGGAGCCTGCGTCCCATGTGCTGTGAGCTCCCGCTCAGTTCACAGAAGATCCTGAAGTCTGTGGGGCAGCAGCATTTCCAGATGGTGACCGCCGGGTGGCATCTAATGGTGTCGGGAGCTCTGGGGACAAGGTGGACCCCAAACCTCAGGCTCTTCTCTGCCTTTCAACGTACATCTCCAATCAGTCACCAACTCCTGCTGGTTCTACCTTCAGAATATCTCTAGAACCCACCCCTTCATCTCTATCCAAACTGCCACCAAGCAAGTCCGAGAATTTGTCATATCCCACAGTGACTACTGGTTCAGCCTCCTCACTGACCTCCCTGCCTCCAGCCTTTCCCCACTCCAGTTCATACTCCACTCTGCTGTCCGGATTATTTCTGGAAGATCATCCTTTAACCAACACCTCAAAATCCCCCCAAATGCCCATTCATGTCCGCATCAAGCAGAAACTCCTTGCCATCAGCTTTAAATCACTCAATCAGCTAATAGAAATAATAATAATGATGGCATTTTTTAAGCACCGACTACGTTCTAAGCGCTGGGGGGATAAAAGGTGATCAGGTGACCCCACATGGGGCTCACAGTCCTTATCCCCATTATAAAGATAAGGTAATTGAGGCACAGAGAGGTTAGGTGACTTGTCCAAGGGCATACAGCAGACGTGGCAGAGCTAGGATTAAAAACCATGACCTCTGACTCCCAAGCCCGGGCTCTTTCCACTGAACCACGCTGCTTCTCTAACCTAATCTAATGCTTCCTACTTATCCTCGCTCATCTCCCACTACAACCCAGTCAGTACACTCTGCTCCTCTAACAGGAACTTATTTACTGTACTCTGTCTTATCTTTCTCGCTGTTGACCCTTTGCTCACATCCTTCCTCTGGCCTCGAGTTCCCTCCCTCTTCGTATCTGACAGACAACAACTCTCCCGATTTTCAAGGCTTTACTAAAATTGCATTTCTTCCAGGAAAGCTTCCCTGACTAACCTCTCATCTCCCCACAGTAGTAGTTCTCCCTTTTGCATCTCTTATGCACTTGTGTTCATTCCCCCTAGCACTTGGATATTCACACCACTCCAGACCCCTGATGATGTATGAATCCTTCTACTCTGTTGATTCTTCTATCTGTAATTACTTTTCTTGTCTGTCTCCCCCTCTAGACTGTAAACTAATAGTGGGCATGGATGGTGTCTAACAACTGCATCATTCTCTCCCAAGGGCTAAGAGAGTTCATTCATTTATTCAATCATATTTCTTAAGTGCTTACTGCTGCACTAAGCGCTTGGAAGCATACGATGCAATAATAAACAGACACATTCCCTGCCTCCGACAAGCTTACAGTATAGAGTCAGGGAGATAGACATTAATATAAATGAATAAATTATAGATACATACACTTAGCGCTATGGGTCTGGGATGGGGAAGGAACAAAGTAAGCAAGTCAGAGTGACGGGGAAGGAAATGTGAGTAGAGGAAAGGGGAGTATGGTCAGGGAGATGTGCCCCCAATAAAGCTTGGAAGGTGGGGAGAGTAATTGTGGCATTTGAGGAGGAGGGCGTTCCAGGCCAGAGGCAGGATATGGTTGAGAGGTCAGCGGTGAAATAGACGAGATGGAGGCACAATGAGAAGGTTCGCATTAGAGGAGCAAAGTGTTGTGGGCTAGGTTATAGTAGGAAAATAGCGAGGTAGCGTGGAGAAGAAAGGTAATTGCACGCTTCAAAGCCAATGGTGAGGAGTATTTGTTTGATATGAGCCCATTGTTGGGTAGGGACCGTCTCTATATGTTGCGGACTTGTACTTCCCAAGCGCTTAGTACAGTGCTCTGCACCCAGTAAGCGCTCAATAAATACGATTGAATGAATGAGTGAATGTGGAGTTGTCTGGACAATCACTGAAGGTTTTTGAAGAATGGGGAAAAATACCCTGAAAGTTTTTGTAGAAAAATGATCCAGGCAGCACAGGGAAGTATGGACTGGAGTGGGAAGAGTCGGGGGCTGGGAGGTCAGCAAGGAGGCTGGTAAAGTAATCCAGGTAGAATTGGATGAGTGATTGTATTAACGTGGTAGCAGTTTGGATGAAGAGGAAAGGGCGGATTTTGAAGATGTTGTGAAGGTGGGACTGACACCACCTTTAGTGATGGATTGACTATGTGGGTTGAATGAGAAAGAAGAGTCAAGGATAATACCAAGGTTATGGGCTGGTGAGATAGGAAGGATGGTGCTGCGGTCTACGATGATGGGAAAGTCAGGGGAAGAACAGGGTTTGGGTGGAAAGATAAGAAGTTCTGTTTTGGACATGTTAAGCTTGAAGTGACAGGAGGACATGCAAGAAGAAATGTCTTGAAAGCAGAAGGAAATGCGAGACGGCAGAGAGGGAGAAATATCAGGGCTGGAGATGTACATTTGGGAATTGTCACGAGCCCACCTCTGGGAATTCACCTTCCCCTACTCTCAGGCACTCAGGACAAGTGCTAAGTGAAAAGTGACAGAATCCTCTCCTGGTTCTCCTCCTATCTCTCTGGCCACTGATTCACAGTCTCTTTCATGGGCTAATTCTCTGCTTCCCATTTTCTATTTGCGGGTGTCCCTCAGGGTTCAGTTCTGGGTCCCCTTCTTTTCTCCATCTACACCCACTCCCATGGAGAACTCATTCACTCTCATGGCTTCAACTAACAGACAAATCCCCAATCTACATCTCCAGCCCTGATCTCTCTTCCTCTCTGCTGTCTCACATTTCCTTCTGCCTTCAGGGAGGACATCTCTACTTGATTGTCCTGCTGTCACCTCAAACATAACATGCTGAAAACAGAACTCCTTATCTTTTTACTCAAACCCTGCCATCCCCATGACTCTCACATCACAATAGACAACACCACCATCTTTCCTATCTCATAAGCCCCTACCCCTGGAATTTTCCTTGACTCCTATCTCTCATTCTATCCCCAAATTTAATCAGTCACTGAGTGCTGATGGTTCAACCTACACTACATCTCTAAAATCTGCTCTTTCCTCTCCAAATGAACTGCTACCACAGTAATCCTATTCTGCCTTGATTACTATATCAGCCTCCTTGCTGACCTCCCTGCCTCCTGTCTCTCTCCACTCCAATCTGTACTTCATATTTCTGCTAGGGTCATTTTTCTGAAAAAGTGTTCAGCCCATGCTTCCCCATTCCTCAAGAACCTCCAGTGGTTGTCCTTTCACACCTGCATCAAACAGAAATCCTTGCCATCGGCTTTAAAGCACTCAATCAACCTGCCCCCTCCTCCCTCATCTCCTCACCTGCTACTCCATCGTGCTGCTATCCTTCTACAACTCAGCCTCGACACTTAACCTCTTTAATGCCCACATACTGACTACACTGCCAACCTAATCAGTATACCTCAATTCTGTCTATCTTGCCACCAACCACTCACTCACGTCATGCTTCTGGCCTGGAACTCCTACCCTCTTCATATCCGATGGAAAGTTACTCTCCCCACCTTCAAAGCCTTACTGAAAGGACATCTCCTCCAAGAGGCCTTCCCTGACTAAGCTCTCATTTCCTCCTCTCCCACTTTTTACATTGCCCTTGCACTTGGATTTACTCCCTTTATTCACCCTTCCTAAATTCCACCACATTTATGTACAGTAGCAGTAATTTATGTATTTATATTAATGCCTGTCTCACTCACTAAAATGTAAGTTGCTGGGGGACAGAAACATGTATACCTACTCCGTTATGTTGTTTCATTATTATCTCCTAAACTCTTAATACAGTGCTCTGCATAACAGTAAGAGCTCAATAAATACTATTAATTGATTATTCCCAAAAAAGTGTTCAGGAAATTAATGATTAAATGATAAATTAATGATTAAATGATAAATGATTAAATTAATGAAATTAATAATCTGTTGACAGAAAACTCATAATTCCCATTCCCACTGCCTGCTTCTCCTCATCCCAACCCACAACTGCCTGAACTACTGGCATTTCTCCATCCTGAAATTGTAGATAATTATTAACATTCCCCCTGCATTGAGAAGGAAGGTTCTGGGGTTTTGAAGCCTACTAGAACCTTGAGTTACTACCGCATGATTGCAACACATCTTCTGGATCCAAATTCCTGGCCTCCAGGGCCAAACGTATTTCAGACCCTCTCAGCTCTGATCAATCAATCAATCAATCAATTGTATTTATTGAGTGCTTACTGTGTGCAGAGCACTGTACTAAGCGCTTGGGAAGTACAAGTTGGCAACATATAGAGATGGTCCCTACCCAACAGTGGGCTCACAGTCTAGAAGGGGGAGACAGAGAACAAAACAAAACATATTCACAAAATAAATTAAATAGCATAGATATGTACAAGTAGAATAAATAAAGAAATAGAGTAATAAATATGAACAAACATATATACATATATACAGGTGCTGTGGGGAAGGGAAGGAGGTAAGGCGCGGGGGGTAGGAGGGGGAGAGGCTCAGTCTGGGAAGGCCTCCTGAAGGAGGTGAGCTCTCAGTAGGGCCTTGAAGGGGGGAAGAGAGCTAGCTTGGCGGATGTGCGGAGAGAGAGCATTCCAGGCCAGGGGGATGACGTGGGCCGGGGCTCGACGGCGGGACAGGCGAGAACGAGGCACGGTGAGGAGATTAGCGGCAGAGGAGCGGAGGGTGCGGGCTGGGCTGTAGAAGGAGAGAAGGGAGGTGAGGTAGGAGGGGACGAGGTGATGGAGAGCCTTGAAGTCGAGGGTGAGGAGTTTCTGCCTGATGTCTTATGCTTCAGGCCTTTCTGCTCTCAAGAGGGGGCCGAGTCCATGAGGTTCCCAGCCAATTCCAGGAATCGTCCTGTGATGCTGAGCCTGGAGATTGGGGTGGGGCGGGGGAGGGTGGAACAGTGGGAAGGTTTCTTGAACTGCAGGAGCGGCTTCATTTATGAACCCTCTGTGATCAGGAACAATGGGACAGAGTACCACAGGCACAACACTCACATGCAAGACTTAGGCAGAGCCCTTTCAGGAGGGGAGAGTAAGAGAGCCCGGGATTATCCTTGCCAACTTTGAAAAGATTGTGGGAACTTTTTTATGGTATTTGTTAAGCCCTTTCTATGCCCCTGGCATTGTACTAAATGCTAGCATAGAAACAAGATACTCAGATTGCACACACCCCCTACCCCTATGAAGGCTCACCTTCTAAGAAGGGGGGAGTAGGATTTGATCTCTATTTTATCAATAAGGAAACTGAGGCATAGTGAATTGAATTAAGTGAATTGTCCAAGGCCATATAGCAGATAAATGGTAGAGCTAGGATTAAAAACCAGTCTTAGGACTCCCAGGTCAGATTATTTCCACTAGGTCATGATGCTTCTCTAAATTGCCGAAGTGTGTAATGGATGAGTAAGTAGAAATTGATCACTATTAGTTACGCAGCCCATGACTTGGGAGAGTTTCTCTCCCTCTCCCTTCCTTCCTCCCTCCCTCCCTCCCTCCCTCTCTCTCTCTCTCTCTCTCTCTCTCTCTCTCTCTTTCTCCCTCTCTCTTTATCTCTCTCTCTTTCCGTCCCTTTTATGTTTCCGGTCTCGCAAAGCTGGAGCATTGAAAGGGATCCCTCAGAGTGGTGGAAAACGGCAGTTTAAATGCGGAGGGGAGAGAGGGAGCTCAAAAAACAGGAGTGTCCCCAAGCCCCTCAGATATGCTCAGCCAGTTTTCCAGCCAGTCAGGCATACTTTGGACCACATCGTGGGGAAGTCAGGTGACTTTTTCCTGCCACCAATTTGGTGGTGTCTGTGGGAGCCTTGGAGGGGTGCTGTCTGATGTGACCAAAACTGAACTCCTTATCTTCCCACCCAAACCCTGTCCTCCCTGTTATTTTCCCATCGTTGTAGACAGCAACAACATCCTTCCTGTTTCACCAGCCCGTAATCCTGGTGTTATCCTTGATTCCTCTCTCTCTTTCGACCTACATATTCAATCCATTACTAAATCCTGTCGGTCCCACCTTCACAACATTGTTAAGACCCACCCTTTCTTCTCCATCCAAACTTTGGCCACGTTAATACAATCACCCATCTTATCCCTCCTGGACTGCTGCATCAGCCTCCTTGTTGAGCTCCCAGCCTCCTGTCTCTCCTCACCCCAGCCTTCACTCTGCTGCCTGGATCATTTTTCTACAAAAACATTAAGGGCATATCACCCTGCTCCTCAAAGAACTCCCGTGGCTGCCCATCCACCACCACATCAAACAAAAGCACCTCGCCATTGGCTTTAAAGGATTCCACCACTTTGCTCCCTCCTACCTCATCTTGCTTCTCTCCCTCTACACTTCCCTCGTCTAGTACCATCCTTCTCACTTCCCCTTATTTTCGCCTGTCTCACTTCTGACCTTTGGCCCACATCCTACCTCTGGTCTGGAACACCCACTATGCTCAAATCCAACAGACAATTACTCTCCCCACTTTCAAAGCCTTTTTGAATGTGCATCTCCTCCAAGAGGTCTTCCCAAACTAGGCTTCCCTTTTCCTCTTCTCCCACTCCCTTCTGCATTGCCCTGACTTTCTCTTTGATCTTTCCCTCTCCCGGTACCACACCACTTATGTACATATCTGTACTTTATTGATTTGTATTGATATCTGCCTTCTCCTTCTAGATTGTAAGCTCGCTGTTCCCAGGGAATGTATCTGTTTATTTTTGTATTGTACTTTTCCAAGTACAACTCTATACTACACTATACAGCACTATATTAAAGTGTTCTGCACACAATAAATGCTCAATAAATACCACTGAATGAATGAAGGAAGGAAGAAGGAAAGCTCATGGAGGGCTAAAGATCACTGTCCTCTACGAAGGCAGATGCTGTCTTGGAGAGAAGAAGTTTTTAATGGTGTTTGTTAAGTGCTTACTATGTGCCAGGCACTCTACTAAGTGCCTGGGTAGATACAAGATAATCAAGTTGGACTCAGTCCGTGGTCCCATATAGGGCTCACAATCGTAATCCCCATTTTACAGATGAGGTAACTGAGGAACAGAGAAGTAAAGTGACTTGTCCAAGCTCACACAGCAGACATGTGGCAGAGCTGGGAAAAGAACCCAGATCCTTCTGACGCCCAGCCCCATGTTCTATTCACTAGATCATGCTGCTTCTCAAAAACCTTGACACAGTATCCCTGTGGTCTGACCAGGTAATGGCCTTTATATTCTCTCCTTATCAGCTGGGGCTGGCAAAGATCCTACAGTATCTTGCCTCCCCTCTTCTAAGCCACAGGCAAGCATGGACATTGTTATCCATAGTAGTGAATCTCCCCAAACCATGAGCAATTGTGGTTGGATCATGTTCCCCAAAATGCATTATATTGTCCTCGCTGACACTGATGCTCACCTGTCATGTTTCTGGTCATCCACTTAGTTGAACGAGATTGCCCTGCAGGTTTTCCTGTAGGCCTGACAGGACAAACCCCAGAAGTGTTTACTGCCAACACCAGACATGCCCCTCCCAGGCCACAACCAATAGGACTGAGAATGAACAGTCAGTGTTGCCTTTGCAGACATGCACTCTGGGAATGTGGGTTTCTGCCTTTTGGAGGACTTCTTAACAGCCCATGGCCATTCTTGTTAAAGACCTGCTGCGTCCACCCACTTCTGACCTTGAGCTGCTGCCTCAAAAACTATCAGGTTAGATTTACCGCTGCTCCCCACGATGTGAGCCCCCCAGTCCCCCTCAAAATGTGAGCTCGTTGTGGGCAGATAATGCATCTACGAACTCTGTTGTATTGACCTCTACGAGTGCCTAATGCAGTAACCAGCACACAGTAAGCTCTCAAAAATACGGATTGATTTATTGATTTAGTGGCCATCCACAGGATCTGACCTTCTGTGGACTAATGGACCTTCCAAAAGGGGAGCCTGCCTCTGGAGACCACGACTTCTCCCAAGAACTGCTTCTGTGAAAGAGCCCTGATAGGCTGTGATTGTCCCTGGAGTTTCAAGGAAAGGCAAATCTCCAGCAGAAACTGCTATCTTCCCCACACCCTGAGTCCTAGGAGTATTTGTGTGGAATTCAGGGCAGAATAGGTGGGGTGGAAATGGATCTTGTCCTTGGGACCTCAGAGCAATCAATCAATCAATCAATCATATTTATTGAGCGCTTACTGTGTGCAGAGCACTGTACTAAGCGCTTGGGAAGTACACGTTACCAACATATAGAGGCAGTCCCTACCCAACAGTGGGCTCACAGTCTAAAGGGGGAGACAGAGAACAAAACCAAACATTCTAAAAAAATAAAATAAATAGAATAGATATGTAGAAGTTAAATAAATAAATAGAGTAATAAATATATACAAACATATATACATTTATACAGGTGCTGTGGGGAAGGGAAGGAGGTAAGATGGGGGGATGGAGGGGGGATGAGGGGGAGAGGAAGGAAGGGGCTCAGTCTGGGAAGGCCTCCTGGAGGAGGTGAGCTCTCAGTAGGGCCTTGAAGGGAGGAAGAGAGCTAGCTTGGCGGATGGGCAGAGGGAGGGCATTCCAGGCCCGGGGGATGATGTGGGCCGGGGGCCGATGACGGGACAGGCAGGAACGAGGCATGGTGAGGAGATTAGCGTCAGAGGAGCGGAGGGTGCGGGCTGGGCTGTAGAAGGAGAGAAGGGAGGTGAGGTAGGAGGGGGCGAGGTGATGGAGAGCCTCGAAGCCGAGGGTGAGGAGTTTCTGCCTGAGCGCAGATTGATTGGTAGCCACTGGAGATTTTTGAAGAGGGGAGTAACATGCCCAGAGCGTTTCTGGGCAAAGACAATCCGGGCAGCAGCATGAAGTAAGGATTGAAGTGGGGAGAGACACGAGGATGGGAGATCAGAGAGAAGGCTGGTGCAGTAGTCCAGACGGGATAGGATAAGAGCTTGAACGAGCAGGGTAGCGGTTTGGATGGAGAGGAAAGGGCAGATCTTGGCAATGTTGCAGAGCTGAGACCAGCAGGGTTTGGTGACGGCTTGGATGTGAGGCGTGAATGAGAGAGCGGAGTCGAGGATAACACCAAGGCTGCGGGCTTGTGAGACGGGAAGGATGGTAGTGCCTTCAACAGAGATGAGAAAGTCAGGGAGAGGGCAGGGTTTGGGAGGGAAGACAAGGAGTTCAGTCTTGGACATGTTGAGTTTTAGGTGGAGGGCAGACATCAGATGAAGATGTCCTGAAGGCAGGAGGAGATGCCTGGAGAGAGGGGAAGAGAGCAGGGGCAAAGATGTAGATCTCGGTGTCATCAGCGTAGAGATGATAGTTGAAGCCGTGGGAGCGAATGAGGTCACCAGGGGAGTGAGTGGAGATCGAGAACAGAAGGGGACCAAGCACTGAACCTTAAAAAACCCCACAGTAAGGCGATGGGAGGGGGAGCAGGAGCTTGCAAAAGAGACTGAGAATGAACGACCGGAGAGATAAGAGGAGAACCAGGAGAGGATGGAGTCTGTGAAGCCAAGGTCGCATAGCGTGTTGAGGAGAAGAGGGTGGTCCACAGTGTCGAAGGCAGCTGAGAGGTAGAGGAGGATTAGGATAGAGTAGGAGCCGTTGGATTTGGCAAGCAGGAGGTCATTGGTGACCTTTGAGAGGGCAGTTTCCGTGGAATGTAGGGGATGGAAGCCAGACTGGAGCGGGTCGAGGAGAGAGTTGGTGTTGAGGAATTCGAGGTAGCGCGTGTAGACAGCTCGTTCAAGGAGTTTGGAAAGGAATAGTAGAGGGGATATGGGGCGATAACTAGAAGGTGAGGTGGGGTCAAGAGAGGTTTTTTTAGGATGGGAGAGACATGGGCGTGTTTGAAGGCAGAGTGGAAGGAACCAGTGGAGAGTGAGCGGTGGAAGATGGAAGTTAAGGAGGGCAGAAGGGATGGAGCGAGAGCCCATTATGTTGAAGGAGTTGGGGATGAGATGATGAAGCCCGAAGGGTTCTCACACTGAGTAAATTTATCATCCCCATGCAGTCCTGTCTTGGAAGGTGGAGCATCTGATCGCTGGATGTATCCTAGACTGTGGAGACGGGCTGGACTCACAGGGTCCTCTGATGTCGTTACTTGGGGCAGGAGTGTGTGAGGCCTACGGCCAGCTTCTTCAGGGTCGTTTACTGTCCTTGTCACCACTCTCAGCCTCCTGCCCCATGTGAAGGCTGCCAAGACCAGAGTCGCTTCGCAGCTTTAACAATTTTGACCCCTTCTTCACTTTCCTTCTCTCCTTTTCCATGCCTATTCTGATCCCCGGAGACGTCAACATTCACATGGATATCCCTGGTGACTCCTCTGCCACCCGCCTTCTATCTCTGCTTGACACTGCCAATCTCCTGCTCCACCCCATTCATTCATTCATTCATTCATTCAATCGTATTTTTCAGCGCTTACTGTGTGCAGAGCACTGTACTAAGCGCTTGGGAAGTACAAGTTGGCAACATATAGAGATGGTCCCTACCCAACAGTGGGCTCACAGTCTAGAAGGGGGAGACAGAGAACAAAACAAAACGTATTAACAAAATTAAATAAATAGAATAAATATGTACAAATAAAATAAATAAATAGAGTAATAAATACATACAAACACATATACATATATACAGGTGCTTTGGGGAGGGGAAGGAGGTAAGGCGGGGGATAGAGAGGTGGAGGAGGGGGAGAGGAAGGAGTGGGCTCAGTCTGGGAAGGCCTCCTGGAGGAGGTGAGCTCTCAGTAGGGCCTTCAAGGGAGGAAGAGAGCTAGCTTGGCGAATGTGCAGAGGGAGGGCATTCCAGGCCAGCGGGATGACGTGGGCCGGAGTTCCACGGCGGGACAGGTGAGAACGAAGCACGGTGCGGAGATTAGCAGCAGAGGAGTGGAGGGTGCGGGCTGGGCTGTAGAAGGAGAGAAGGGAGGTCAGGTAGGAGGGGGCGAGGTGATGGAGAGCCTTGAAGCCGAGGGTGAGGAGTTTTTGCCCGTTGCGTAGGTTGATTGGTAGCCACTGGAGATTTTTGAAGAGGGGAGTGACATGCCCAGAGCGTTTCTGTACAAAGACAATCCGGGCAGCGGCGTTAAGTATGGATTGAAGAAGGGAGAGACAGGAGGATGGGAGATCGGAGGGGAGGCTGATACAGTAATCCAGACGGGATAGGATGAGAGCTTGAACGAGCAGCGTAGCGGTTTGGATGGAGAGGAAAGGGCGGACCTCACTTCGTCCACTCACCAACTTCGTCACACCCTCGACCTCATCATCTCCTACCGCTGCAATATCTCCACCCTCACCAACCCTCTCTCTGATCATAACCTTCTCACCTGCCTCCTCACTCACACTCCTCTCCCCTGTAAATCGATACTACTTCCTCACAGAGACCTCTGCTCTCTCGACCCCATCCTTCTTTCTGAGCACCTCACAACACACCTCGCCTGCCTTACCTCTATACTCAATCTTGATTATCAGATTACTGCTCTTAACTCTACACTCTCTACTCAGCTCGACACTCTCTCTCCCATTTCCCTTCGCCTCTCTCGTACCACTAACCCACAGCTCTGGGTCACTGCCACTGTCCGCCTCCTTAGCTCTTTTGCCCGAGCTGCTGAACGCTGCTGGCCAAAGTCTAAACACCATGCCAAACTCGTTCACTTCAAGTTTATCCTTTCCTGCCTTAACTCTGCCCTCTCCTGTCAGACAAAACTATTTCTCCTCCCTTATTGATACCCATGCCCATCATCCCGTCAGCTTTCCGTACATTTAACTCTCTTCTCAGACCCTCTGTTTCTCCCCCTCCTCCTGCCCTCACCCCCAACGATCTGGCCTTCTACTTCTTTAGTAAAATTCACTCCATCAGGTCTGAGCTCCCCAAAGTCACTCCTACTCCTTCTCCAACCCCCTGGCCCTCAACCCTCTCTGCTACTCTCCCATCTTCCCAGCAGTATCCTCAGGTGAGATCTCCTCCCTCCTCTCAAGGGCTACTCCGGCCACCTGTGCTTCTGACCCCATTCCCTCTCATTTTATGAAATCTCTCACCCCCTCCCTCCTCCTCTCCTTAACTTCCATCTTCAACTGCTCACTCTCCTCTGGTTCGTTCCCCTCTGACTTCAAACATGCCCACGTCTCCACCATCCTGAAAAAACCCTCTCTAGACCCCACCTCTCCTTCTAGTTATCGCCCTATCTCCCTCCTACCATTCCTTTCCAAACTCCTTGAACGGGTTGTCTACACGCGCTGCGTCGAATTCATCAACGACAGCTCTCTCCTCGACCCCCTCCAATCTGACTTCCGTCCCCTACATTCCACCGAAACTGCCCTCTCAAAGTTCACCAATGACCCCCTGCTTGCCAAATCCAACGGTTCCTACTCTATCCTAATCCTCCTCGACCTCTCAACTGCCTTCGACACTGTGGACCACCCCCATCTCCTCAACACGTTATCCAACCTTGGCTTCACAGACTCCCTCCTCTCCTGATTCTCCTCTTATCCCTCTGGCCGTTCATTCTCAGTCTCTTTTGTGGGCTCCTCTTCCCCTTCCTATCCCCTTACTGTAGGGGTTCCTCAAGGGTCAGTTCTTGGTCCCCTTGTGTTCTATATCTACACTCACTCCCTTGGTATAAACTCATTCGCTAGCACAGCTTCAACTATCATCTCTACGCTGATGACACCCAAATCCACATCTCTGCCCCTGCTCTCTCTCCCTCCCTTCAGGCTCGTGTCTCCTCCTGCCTTCAAGACATCTCCATCTGGATGTCTGCCCCCCATCTAAAACTCAATATGTCTAACACTGAACTCCTTATTTTCCCTCCCAAACCCTGCCCTCTCCCTGACTTTCCCGTCACTGTTGACAGCACTACCATCCTTCCCGTCTCACAAGCCCGCAACCTTGGTGTCATCCTCGACTCTGCTCTCTCGTTCACACCTCACATCCAATCCGTCACCAAAACCTACTGGTCTCACCTCCGCAACATCGCCAAGATCAGCCCTTTCCTCTCCATCCAAACCACTACCCTGCTGGTTCAATCTCTCATCCTATCCCGACTGGAGTACTTCATCAGCTTCCTCTCTGATCTCCCATCCTCCTGTCTCTCCCCACTTCAATCACCTTGCTCTCCATCACCTTGCCCCATCCTACCTCACCTCCCTTCTTTCCTTCTACAGACCAGCCCACACCCTTCGCTCCTCTGCCACTAACCTCCTCACTGTGCCTCGTTCTTGCCTGTCCCAACATCGACCCCCGGCCCACATCCTCCCCCTGGCCTGGAATGCCCTCCCTCCGCACATCTGCCAAGCTAGCTCTCTTCCCCCCTTCAAAACCCTACTGAGAGCGCACCTCCTCCAGGAGGCCTTCCCAGACTGAGCCCGCTCCTTCCTCTCCCCCTCCTCCCCCTCCGCATCCTCCCGCCCTACCTCCTTTCCCTCCCCACAACACCTGTATATATGTTTGTACATATTTATTACTCTATTTAACTTGCACATATTTACTATTCTATTTATTTTATTTTGTTAATATGTTTTCTTTTGTTGTCTGTCTCCCCCTTCTAGACTGTGAGCCCGCTTTTGGGTAGGAAACGTCTCTATATGTTGCCAACTTGTACTTCCCAAGCGCTTAGTACAGTGCTCTGCACACAGTAAGCGCTCAATAAATACGATTGAATGAATGAATGAATGAATGAAATGCAGGGACTGGCATTGTTGTGTTGCGTGGGTAACAGAGCTCTGGGAGGATCCCCTAGTTTCAGAATCATACCGTAGCCCCCAGCCTTATATGCCTTCTCAAACTTCCTAAGGACCCAGGACGGAGAACAATTCCTAACTGTTTTTTCTTCTGTTGTTTGTGAGAACGTTTCAGGGATGCAGGTGCAGAGCTCCGGGCAAGTATAATCCCCAGGGCCCCTGCATGGCTGATTTCTCCTGTCCCGGATTGGGCTCAAGAGAAGCGACCCAAGGTTTCTCCCATTCCCAACTTCAGGGAAACCACAGCAAAAGACTGGAGCCGTCATTCAAACAAGTTCATAAGCACCTCCTTTCCCCTTTTCTCGGTTTCTCCTGGATGCAGCCTCTTCCACATCTTGCTGGCAGCTTCCCTGTGGTGGGAGCGAAGACTGGAGTCCAGGTCCTTGTGTTAGAGGAGGAGAGTCAGACTCTTGAATCTGGTCATCTCTCACAGCTGGTCCTAGGCTCACCTCACCTCGATGCCCTCTCTGCTTACCCTATTCCTGCTCCTCCAGCTTCCCCACTCCACCAGGGGGGAAAGGAAGACTCCCTGCTGCCTGGACAGAGAGTATCCAGCCACCTACTACAGGGTTCGGGACCTGGCCATCACAGGGTTGTTATCTCTGCAGACCACGACGGTTTTTCAGAACGAAAATTTGCAATTCATCTACAATAGTAACAGGAAGAACTGTATTTCCCAGTAAGTGGTTTTTTTTTTTTGGTCTTAGTGGTTATATTTATTTTATTTAATTTAATTGTGGTACTAGCTAAGCACTTAACATGTGACAAAGACTGTTTTACACACTAGTTGGATACAGGCCCTATCTCCCATGTGGCTCACAGTCTAAGTACGAGGGATGAGGTTTTAATCCCCATTTTACAGACGAGGTACCTGAGGCACAAAGAAGTTAAATGATCAGTCCAAAATCACACAGCAGTCATTTGGCAGACCTGGGATTAGAACCCAAGTCCTCTGATTCCCAAGCTCAGGGCCCACTGATTCTTTTGTTTTCTCCGTTTCAATGGTGACTGATGATTGGGCAGTGACTGCATCCAACACTGGGTTTCTGACCTCCCTTCTGAGACAGATCCAAGTCTGCATTTCGAACCCTCAGCAGCACTACACAGACTGGACTCTCTGTACTTCCTTCTCTCCCCTCAGTTATTGTCCCTCAGATCATCCTCACGGGTTTGAAGGAGAAACACGTCACTCTACTCCTTCCACTCCCTCCCTTACCTGGTATCCATCAGAACTGTGGCCTAGGACATAGGAAGACCTGGGACGGGTGATGCAGGAGGGGATGCCGCTTGGCTGGTGTAGGTGATTCAGGGCCCTGGGACGGGTGACACTTGTTGTCACTGGACTTTGTACCAGATCTATTCACTCGGTAGTACCTGCCCCTTGAATGCAGGGTGGGGGTTCAGGGTGGACCCTAGGGGCGATCACTTATGCCTCATTTCAGTTGGGTTAACAAAGACTTCCAGCACTTCCTGGCCCTGCTGTTTGCTGTGGAGGAGATCAACAAGGATCCTGGCCTTTTATCCAATGTGTCTCTGGGGTTCAATGTCCACGAAAACTACCACCATGCTGATAGAGCCATAGAGGGTGCCTTGATGTGGCTGTCAGGAGGACAACAGACCATCCCTAACTACAGCTGTGGGAGGCGGGAAAAGTCCGTGGCTGTCATCGGAGGAGCTACATCTGCCCTGTCCTTCAGCATGGCGACAATCCTGGGACTCTACAAGCTCCCACAGGTAGGAGACCATTCAACTAGTTTGGTGGCATCCTTGTGTAGATAAGGAATGACCAGATTGGAGACATGTCTTTTGAAAAACAGTTTCCCTTCACTTCTTTCAATCCCACACTGCGTGTTGAGAAGGGATGTTACTAGGAAGGAGCAGTTTTTCAGACACAACTTAGGGCTGTGTGTGCTTCAAGGACAAGCTAGGTCCTGAGGGTTCATATATCGACAGGAAGTAAACGTTCAAGTGAATTTCTGTCATAATCATTTCCATTGTTTTTTTTTTTCTGGCTCCTAGTGCACTTCCTGTCCATTCTGCGATTTTCCCTTTTAGAGGGGTAAGAAGAAACATAAAAAGGAAAGATATGTGTAGGGCATGGAGTCAGCAGAGCACACAGGAGCCAGGGACAGGGGACACACATGTGGGCATCATTCAAAACTCTGTTCTATTTCCCCTTCTCTTCTCACTTTGCACTCAGTACTTCTGGGGAGCTCATCCACTCCTATGGCTTCAGCTACCCAGGCCAAGCAGTATCTCCCCAACCTGTCGCACAGTATTAAATTCCAACGTCCTCTGTCATCTAACATTTTCACTTGAGTCCCAGGGATCTGTGTAGGAATGTCTCCCTGAAGCTTCAATTTCATAAGAATGAAACTGAACTCTTTATTTTCCCTCCCATATCCATTCCTCAGCCTAGGTTTCCTATCAGGACTGATACCCTGCTACCTGCTACCTGGTACCCATGTTACCAAGACTCTCATTCCTGGCATGAGCTTTGCTTCTTTGGTCTCTTTCATCTCTCACATCCCATCTGTTCAGTACATGTTGCTGGACTTTCTTCCACAGTATTTTCCCAGATCTGTGCCTTGTGTTCCATGCAAATGGTAAACCAGACTTGCCTTGCAGCTCCTCATTTCCTAGGAAGGCTCCTATATTACCCTCCTCATTGATCTGCTTATCTGCAGATAATTTTGCTTTAATCTCTCCTGTTAGCCAAGTGCAGTCTATGAGAACCCTGTTCCATCATGAGACTCAATCAATCAATCAATCAATCGTATTTATTGAGTGCTTACTGTGTGCAGAGCACTGTACTAAGCGCTTGGGAAGTACAAGTTGGCAACATATAGAGACAGTCCCTACCCAACAGTGGGCTCACAGTCTAAAAGGGGGAGACAGAGAACAAAACCAAGCATACTAACAAAATAAAATAAATAGAATAGATGTGTACAAGTAAAATAAACAAATAAATAAATAAATATATAGAGTAATAAATATGTACAAACATATATACATATATACAGGTGCAGTGGGGAAGGGAAGAAGGTAAGATGGGGGGGATGGAGACGGGGGCAAGGGGGAGAGGAAGGAAGGGGCTTAGTCTGGGAAGGCCTCCTGGAGGAGGTGAGCTCTCAGTAGAGTCTTGAAGGGAGGAAGAGAGCTGTCTTGGCAGATGGGCAGAGGGAGGGCTTTCCAGGCCCGGGAGATGACGTGGGCCGGGGGTCGATGGCGGGACAGGCGAGAACGAGGCACGGTTAGGACATAAGCGGCAGAGGAGCAGAGGTTGCGGGGTGGGCTGTAGAAGGAGAGAAGGGAGGTGAGGTAGGAGGGGGCGAGGTGATGGAGAGCCTTGAAGCCGAGGGTGAGGATGAAAGCATCCCTTCAACCTTGGGGACTTCAATATTCATGTGGATGTTCCCAATGACATTTCTGCTGACTGCTTCCTCAACTCCTTGAAATCCTGCTCCACCCTAACTTACCACTCAGCAACTTGGACACACACTCGATCTCATCCTTTCTATTGACCCTCACCAATTCTACCCTCACCAACTCTGAAATTTCTTTATAATGAAAATTACTTATTGTATTTCTTAGGTGCTTACTATAGGCCAACCTTGTACTAAAATCTGCAGTTGTTCAGGATGATTCTACACTCACTCCCTTGGTGACCTCATTCGCTCCCACGGCTTCAACTGTCATTTCTATGCTGATGACACCGAGATCTACATCTCTGCCCCTGCTCTCTCCCCCTCTTTCCAGGCATCTCCTCCTGCCTTCAGGACATCTCCATCTGGATGTCTGCCCGCCACCTAAAACTCAACATGTCCAAGACTGAACTCCTTGCCTTCCCTCCCAAACACTGCCCTCTCCCTGACTTTCTCATCTCTGTTGATGGCACTATCATCCTCCCCGTCTCACAAACCCGCAGCCTTGGTGTCATCCTCGACTCTCATTCACCCCTCACATCCAAGCCGTCACCAAAACCTACTGGTCTCAGCTCCGCAACATTGCGAAGATCCGCCCTTTCCTCTCCATCCAAACCACTACCCTGCTCGTTCAAGCTCTCATCCTATCCCGTCTGGACTACTGCACCAGCCTTCTCTCTGATCTCCCATCCTCGTGTCTCTCCCGACCTCAATCCATACTTCATGCTGCTACCCGGATTGTCTTTGTCCAGAAACGCTCTGGGCATGTTACTCCCCTCCTCAAAAGTCTCCAGTGGCTACCAATCTGCGCATCAGGCAGAAACTCCTCACCTTCGGCTTCAAGGCTCTCCATCACCTCGCCCCCTCCTACCTCACCTCCCTTCTCTCCTTCTACAGCCCACCCCGCACCCTCCGCTCCTCTGCCGCTAATCCCCTCACCGTGCCTCGTTCTCGCCTGTCCCGCCATCGACCCCCGGCCCACGTCATCCCCCGGGCCTGGAATGCCCTCTCTCTTCCTCACTTCAAGGCCCTACTGAGAGCTCACCTCCTCCAGGAGGCCTTCCAAGACTGAGCCCCTTCCTTCCTCTCCCCCGTCCCCCTCTCCATCCCCCTCATCTTACCTCCTTCCCTTCCCCACAGCAGCTGTATATATGTTTGTACATATTTATTACTCTATTTATTTATTTATTTATTTTACTTGTACATATCTATTCTGTTTATTTTATTTTGTTAGTATGTTTGGTTTTGTTCTCTGTCTCCCCCTTTTAGACTGTGAGCCCACTGTTGGGTAGGGACTCTCTCTATATGTTGCCAAGTTGTACTTCTCAAGTGCTTAGTACAGTGCTCTGCACACAGTAAGCGCTCAATAAATACGATTGATTGATTGATTGATTAGGTCCCACATGGGGCTCACAGTATTAGTAGTGGGGAGAACACGTTTCAAGCGTCCTCAGTGAGTACCAAGACCCAGAGAAGTTAAGCGACTTGCCAAAGTGACTTGGGCTGGCATTCAAACCAAGGGATTCTGTCTCCCAGCCTCGTACTCTCTCCACTAAACCACACTGTATTCAACTGCAAGCTCCTCATCTGACTTCCATCCTCCCAACCCCTCGGCTTTGTCATATTGGTTGTTCCCCCATAAGAGACGTTCAATCTATTTATGCACACCAATTTTCAAACAATCAATCGTATTTCTCAAGTCATCGTGTCCAGTTTGGTCTCCATACACAAACTACCTACCCTGAGTCACAAATTGACCACCTCAAAACCCCCTTTCTACCAAAGTCAACTCTCTCGCTCCCCTATCCCTTCACAATTATCTTACCACTAATACAAACCACTGGATTACTTCCAGAACACTCTTCCTTTGCTCCTGTGGACATGCCATGGAGCGGTGCTGGCAGAAATCCAGATATCAGGCTGACTTAGTTCATGTCAAATGCATCTTTGCATGCTCTAACTTGCCCTCTCTCTTTCCCTGCAGCAAATCTTCTCCATGCTTATTGACTCCCATGGCCATTGCCTTTGTCAGGTGTTTCAGACATTTAAGTCCCTCCTCAAATCCCAACCATCTTTATTCCCTCACCTGGCTACGTACTTTGTGGTTAAAATTGAAATCATCAAGCATGATCTCCCTTAAATCTCCCCTGGTCCTGTCCAGACCCTCTCTCCCCCGCTTCTTTTTTGAATCTCCCATCTTTCCCTGAAGTGTCCCAAGAGGAGATCGCCTGCTTCCTCTAAAAATCTACCCCTTCTACCTGTTCCTCTGACGCTTTTCCTTTGGACCTTATCAAAACACTTGACCCTCTCTTTTTTCCTTGCTGACCACCACCTTTGCCTGTTCGCTATCCAATGGTTTCTTCCCCAATGCTTTCTAACATGCTCATGTATTCCCTCTCCTGAAAATAACCCTCCCTGGACCCTTCAGCTCCCTCTGGGTATAGGTCCACCTCCCTCCTAACATTTCTTTCCAAACTCCATGAGTTTGTCTACTCCTACTGCCTCTATTTCCTCTCCTCCAATTCCCTCCTTGCTGATGTTCTACTACAACCCAGCCCATACCTGTCGATCCTCTAATGCCAACCTAATTGCTGTACCTTGATGTCATCTATCTTGCTGATGACCTCCTGTCTATGTCCTGACATTGGCCCATAACTGGATGTGGATAATCACTTTCCACGCCATTGTAACCTTGCTAAAGTCATGACTCTTCCAAGAAAGCTTCCCTGATCAGTCCCTCATTTCCCCTACTCCCTAGTCTTTCTGGTTGGCTCTGCACCTTTTATTGGCCCCACCCTCATCCCCAAAACACTTATGTACATGCCCATGGTACATTTAAACGCCCATCTCTCCCGCTAGTCTATTAGCCCACTGTGGGTATGGAACATGTTTGCCAGCCCGGTTATATTGTACTCCCCTAGGAACTGAGTACAGTGCTCTGCATGCAGTAATTGCTCAATAAATGTGACTGATTGATTAAAATCTCTTTGAGTATAGGCATTGTGTCTTTTGCCTCAGTCATCCTTTCTCAAGTGGTAAGAACAGTGTTCTTCCCAGTGCAGAATCTAAATCAATACTTTTGATGGATTTGCCATCTTCTCACACCTCACACTGAGCTCTGTTGTTCTCTATCCAGATCACCTATGGCCCGTTTGATCCAGTCTTCAGCGACAAGGTCCAATTTCCAACTCTCTATCAGGTGGCCCCCAGGATCTCCTCTCTGCCCCGGGGGATTGTCCGGTTAATGGTACATTTTGGCTGGACCTGGGTCGGGCTGGTGGTGTCAGATGATATGAGAGGAGATAGATTCCTCTCAGACATGACTGGGGAGATGGTCAGGAATGGTGTCTGTGCAGCATTTACCGAGAAGATTCCGAGTGTGAGGGTGAACATTTATTCAATCTGGAAAGTCTACTACAGGGTGACGGCTACGTCATCCACAGTGATGGCTGCCTATGGGGATGCAGAGTCACTAATCCTTCTGAAATATGTGATAGAGAGTTTTGAGCTGTCCCAGATGGTTTTGATCACCACTTTTCACTGGGACTTTACTTTGAGCTTTGGGAAAGTAATAAATAACTACAACTTTCATGGAACTTTCACTCTGGCAAACCTTGTTGAAGAAGTTCCCGATTTCAGAGATTTTTTACGGACGGTTAGACCAGAAAAATACCCAGAATTCATTTTCTTGAAGGAATTCTGGGAGTCTGCTTTTGACTGTTCCCTTTCATTTCCTGAACTCGGTGGATCAAAATGCTCAGAAAATGCGTCCTTGGAGTTATTGCCTTTGCACCATTTTTCCCTGACGATGTCTGCCCTGAGTTACAGTGTGTACAACGTCATGTATGCTGTTGCGCAGGGGCTTCAGGAGTTGCTCCTTTCCTGCTCAGACCTGGAATCTCGGGGAAACAGGGACTGTCTGGTGCCTCATCTGTGACAGGTAATGTTCCCCCGCTGGATCAGGGGCAGCAAAATCAGTCAGTTAATCAGGGATATGTATTGAGAGCTTACTGTGTGCAGACCATAGTCCTAACCATTCAGGAGAGTACATTACAACAGAGTTGGTAGACAGCTTTTAGCCTAGAGGTTAAAAGAGGAAGACCCTGCTGAAGTGCAGTAGTGGAGGGCCTGATCGAAACGTACACTTTCAGAAAAGCCTCATCCGTTATCCTCTGGTATATACAGGACTGGGTTCAGAGACCGCGTCCTAGAAAACAATTCACTGAAGTACAATTGCAGGTAAGAAAGAGGGGGAACACTGCCCTAATGCAAGAGGTCCCTCCTGGGCATCTGGTTAAACTGTAACTAAAATTTGACCTATAAAAATTCATATGTTTTAATCATAGTCATTGGTGTATCAGCTGCCCCAGCCACACACATCCTGGCAAAAAAGGAAGATATAAATCAATCATTCCTTCAGTGGTACTTATTGAGTACTTACTGTGTGCCAAGCACTGTACTAAGTGCTTGTGAGTGTACCATAGAGCAGAGCTGGTAGACATCTTCGCTGCCCATAATGAAGAATTTGTAATTCACAAATATTATTGATCCCAGTACTTACTTAGGATGTGGTGCATCGATTTCAGGGAGAAGAGAAGAAGTGCTAGGCAATGCAAACGTTAAACTTAACAACATGACAAGGGACAGAATTTTTGGACGGTACTGTTCTCCCCAGATCAGACCATCAGTGCTGCCTTCTTCAAGCTTGAAGTACAACTTAAATCAATTGGAATAACCAACGTTATCCCACTGGGAGTAGCGGGGTTGGGAGGTGGTCACAGAGTACAGCTTCATGGGTCACCATCCTCATCATCGCGATCATAGCCACTTGCCCTCCTCTCTACTGTTCACAGCTCCCCACTCCTGATCTCCACAAACTAACTGCTGAATGATAGAGGTTGGCAGTGTCGCTGGTCCTAGGACGAGGCTTCCCCCCACTGTTAGGCAGACATATCCCTCTCTTCCCTCCTCCTTGCCTATGTAAGGATGAGATGGAAAATATTCCCATGAGTAGGTCTGTTGTCCCTGTGTTCTCTTCCATGCCCTCCATTTCATGCCAGGAAATAGAGAAAAAGAAGGAGAGAGAGACTTCCTCGATTCCTGGGCCGGGTGATTGAGGTCAGGGGAGGGTGGGGGATCTGGAGAAGCAGGGAAGTCAGCAGGGCCAAAGGTGGGGAAGAAGAAATCTCCTCCCTGTGGGATGATTGCTCCCAGACTCCATGTCTCCCCTTTTGCCTCCCTGTGGCAGCTTTCCTGGGTAGTCATGGTGATAATGATAATAATATTGGTGAAGGTATTTACTAAGTGCCTACTAGGTGCCAGTATTGTTTTAAACACTGGGGTAGATACGGGATAATCAGGTCAGACTCAGGCCTTGTCCTACATGGGGCCCACAGTTCAATGGGAAGGAAGAAAGGTATTGAATCCTCATTTTATAGATGAGGAAATTGAGGTCCAGGGAAGTTAAGCCACTTGGAGAAGTAGCACGGCATAATGGATAGAGCCTGAGCCTGGGAGTCAGAAGGTCATTGGTTCTAATTTTGACTCAAATAAACAAAATGACCCCCACAAATCCCACTGCAGCTGATCTCACCACCCATGGGGTCAGGAGTCTGTAGAATTTCCTTTTATACATTTCAGCTCCATGAGTTTTTGAGAAAGGGTCAGTTTGACAACCCTGCTGGGGAACTGGTGATTCTGGACGAGAACCGCAGACCTGCTGCAAAATATGACATTCTGAACTTTGTGATTTTTCCCAATGGAAATGGTGAATTGGTGAAAGTTGGGGAGGTGGACCCCCAGGAACACCCAGACCAAGATGTCATCATCAATAAGGCAACGATCGTGTGGCCTGGGGGAGCCTCTCAGGTAAGCAGCCAATGGGAATGCCCGGATGTCCTGAAGTGGTAGTCCCAGGCTTCTAGTAGTGATTGTATAGATGGAGCACTTACTGTGTGCACAGCACTTTAACGAGACTGTAAACTGGAAGCTCGTTGTGGTCAGGGAATAGGTCAGTTCATTGCTATATTGTACTCTTCCAAGTGCTCAGTTTATAGTTCTAGACACAGTAAGTACTCAATAAATACTATTGAATGAATGAATGAATACCTAGTGCTGGGAAAAAAAAAACACTTAGGTGGCAATGAGACATTAATTTTGGTCCTCAAGGGGTGCATGATATGAGACTATGAGGTATAGAGGGAACTCCAGACAGACATATCTGGGGGCATTAAAGCATTAAATCGAGGCCCAGAGCATGGGTGACTGGGGGTCCTATCAATTCTCCCAATCCCTAGGTGAAGGGGTTGAATTACGAGCCAAGGTGGTGCCGCTTCCTCCTCTGTCATATGATGCCATATGATGCCAGCCTAATGACTTCGCCGCAGACTGCTCCCTGCCCACAGTGCTAGGGGGTCCTGGGGATGAAGTGACACAGTCCAGCAAGAGGGATGCTGATGGCGCTCGGGTGCAGTTTAAATCCCTACAGCCTGGTGTGGATAGATCATGGTGGGAGCTGGGGCTGGGGTATCCCAGAGGTGCTGTGACAGTTACCAGTGGCTCTGCTCGGCCATCTCTTGGGCCTATCTCAGTAGGGATTGTTTCATTTTCTGTGTGGGGTTCATGTAGAGAGAGCCCTGACTGGGGATGGCTCCTCTCTGATCACCTGCTTGGGCTGGAGCTGGTGACAGATCAGTCACCCTGGCCACAGGGCCATCTGTGATCCCCACATTGTTGCAGTGAAATCAGGTATTGGCGGTCATGGTACACAGCTTGGCAAACTGGGGATATCAGAGCGTGGGAAGGGGAATGGACATTGTGGGAGGCAGAGAGCTATTTCCCCAGGGAGAACACCGGGAGTGCAATGTCAGCCCCAAGATGGGCGAGAGGAAAATGAAAATGCATTCATCTATTCAGAAACTTGCGCTTTCCCGGCACAGTTTCTCTGACACATCTTTCTGGGTCCAGTAAGGAATTTAATGTTTCAGAGTTGAAGACACCTCCTTGCAGTCAGCAAGGGTGCGAGAATGAAGGGATGCCTGAACATCATTCTTGACCCTGGGATCGGCTCAGCTGGAGCCCCAACACAGATCACAAGTGGAACCTGGTCCCACGACTCCTTGAAACCCCTGGCTCTGAGCAAGGAGAAGGAAAAGGGAGGATGATGTGGAGGGGGGGCACTTGTAGCCCAGCCCTTGGTGGGGCTCAGACCTGTATGGTAGGTGGTTGGGGAAGCCTCTGGGTGGGAGGCTCCTGGATCACCCAGATAGGCTTAGAACTCTGGAGCTTCACCCTCACTGTCACTATCCTGTTTCTCGAGAATTCAGGCTCCACATTCGCAGTGCAGCAGGAGTTGTGGACCAGGATTCAGAAAACGCGCCCGGCAAGGGATGGCCGTCTGCTGCTATTTTTGTGTCCAGTGCCCGGATGGGGAGATTTCCAACCAGACAGGTAGATGTGTGCAGAGATCTGGATCCTCACATGACCCAGAGTCTGTGGGCACGACCCAGATGGTGACAGATGAAGGGCATGGGGAGACAGAGGCAACCAATGGGAAAGCCCAAGGGGCAGGCCAGAGATGGACACGCCTGACTGCAGACATGGATGTTTAGGAGTTTTTGCTCAGCAGCCCCCTTGCCCATGGACTGGGGTGACTGCAGGGTGAGGCCAAGGGACAGAAAACACGATATCGGCACTGGGCAGGGGTGCTGGGGAGAGAGTGTTGGACCAGATGGGTCAGGTTTGATGTAGAGGCAAAACTCCCAGCCTGGGCTGTGATGCTGACCTAGGTGGAGGGAAAAGTGTGCCTTAGGGGGAGGTGAGACTCTATTCCCTCCTCTTTTCCTCCCTCTTTTTAGGCACTCGATATTCACCCCACTCTCAGCCCAACAGCACTTATGTGCATATCCATCATTTGTCAATTTATTTATATTAAAGTCTGTCTCCCTTTTTATACCGTGAACTCCTTCTGGGCAAGGAATGTGTCTACCCAAGCTGTTGCACTGTACAGCATTCTGCACACAGTAAATGCTGATTGACTGATTGATTGATTGAATGATTCTTTCTTTTTCAGACGCAGAACAGTGTGTGAAGTGTCCTGAAGATCAATATTCAAACATTGCAAGAGATGGTTGCCTTCACAAAGTGGTGACTTTCCTGTCCCCCAGAGAACCGTTGGGGCTGATCTTGGTCTGCATGTCTCTCTCCTTATCCCTCCTCACAGCTCTGGTCTTAGGGGTCTTTATTAAGCACCGAGACACCCCCATAGTCCGAGCCAATAACCTCAATCTCAGCTACACCCTCCTCATCTCCCTCAAACTTTGCTTCCTCTGTGCCCTGACCTTCATCGACCAACCCACCACAGCCTCCTGCCTCCTCCGCCAAAAGGCTTTTGGCGTCGTGTTCACCGTGGCCGTCTCGTCCATTTTGGCCAAGGCCATCACTGTGGTTATGGCCTTCAGGGTCACGAGCGTGGGGAGCAGGGTCATCAGGTGGGTGGGTTCCAGAGCCTCCATGTCAATAGTCCTGTCCTGCTCCCTGGTCCAGGTGACCATCTGTGTGATCTGGCTGGGCACCGCTCCCCCATTCGCAGAGGTGAACACATGCTCTGAGCCTGAACTCATGATCATCGAGTGTAACGAGGGCTCCGTGATTGCCTTCTACTGTGTCCTGGGCTACCTGGGCGTTCTTGCCCTGGTGAGCTTCACTGTGGCTTTCCTGGCCAGGAGGCTGCCCGACAGCTTCAACGAGGCCACGTTCATCACATTCGGCATGCTGGTGTTCTGCAGCGTCTGGACCTCCTTCCTCCCTGCATACCAAGGCACCAAGGGGAAGGCCACAGTGGCCACAGAGATCTTCTCCATCCTGGCCTCTGGCGCTGGGCTTCTTGTCTGCATCTTCGTCCCTAAGTGCTACATCATCCTGCTGCAACCTGACAGGAACACCCGGGAGTGGTTGAAGAGGAAATGATCCCTAGGGCATTATTTCAGGGCTGTTGTTTTTATTGCTTAACATTTTTTTCAACCCCAGTTTTCCTACAATGACAGGACTAAAGGAGAGGGAAATCCTTCCAGGGACATCCAGAAGGGATTCACTGGCTAATCCGAATCAGAGGTCAGGCCTGGGTGCTCCCATGGATCACTGAAGTGTTTGTCCCATGGCCTACTGGACTCTTCCCACCTCCAGGTGGTACTCCCACAGAGACTGCCGCCATCACCTGCTGGTTGTCCGGGAAACCACTCCGGACTGGGCCCGAATGATCCCTAGTGCAGGGGAATGGCTGATCTGGACACAGGACTCCAAGGGTATTGGGCAATACTCCTTGCAGGGCAAGGTCCAGTGGTTACAGTGGAGAGACACATGGAAGTTCCTGCTGAGCGATGAGGGGAGAGGAACTGCCTTGCTTGGAGTCTAATGAAGAAGTGGAACGGGAACTGGGGACAAAACCTGTCCACCACATACCCTTTCCGTGTAAGTGAGACAGAAATAGGGGAACAGAACCAGCTCTCCATGTCCCCCTCCCTGAAGGTGGGCTCCGAAGGAACTGCAGTCAGCCTCAGCTCGTCCTCTGGTTTCAGGGCTTATAGGGAGGAGGGGTTGAGGCTCCCTCTCCTCCCCTGCCTCTGGCTCAGGGGCACTGAGAAGCTCCACCCTTTCCCCATCTGGAGTCCTGGGAGACAGGATCAGAGTCTTTCCCAGGCAGCCTGGACTCATGCATAAGGACAGACCCCAGTCTCCCTATGGAAAGTCACTTGGCTCCATTTGATTCTGGTAGTTGCCCTCAATTCTCTGGATTGTGCCCTTTCCTGTGATGTTCCCTTTTTCCCAGAGGCCTCAGGCATGAACCAAACTTGCCTCCGAAGCAATTGATGGTATGGCCCTTAGCCACTAAAAGGGGGTTTTGGACTCAGAGGTGCAGCCCGGTGGGCTCTGTGAAAAGTAGATCAGTGGGGTGGAGTTCGCTCAAACCTGGGGCAGCAGATAGGGGAAGGAATAATGGGTATCAACGTCTCAGAATGGAAAGGTGGAGACCCTTCCCAGTGGGACAGAACTCTCAGGAAGAGTTCAACCCTCATTTCCCTTTTCTATTCACCCTACTTTCTGCATCAGCTATTCACCTGGGTCTGCACTCCTTAAGCCCTTAGATATTCACCCTACCTAAAACCCCTCTGCTCTTAAGCCCATATCCTTAGCCTCTGTTACCTCCCCCATGTGTAATTTATTTTATTGTTTGTCTCCCCTTCTACACCATAAACTCCTTGCGGTCAGGGATCAGATCTAACAATTCTATTCTATTTGTAATCTTCAACGGTTTCAGTGCAGGCCTCTGTACACTGTAAGTGCTCAATAAATACCATGGATTGTTGGAATTATTGACTGATTCATCGGGGTGAAAGTGTCTCTATTTTAAAACCCCTAAAGACTCACCTCGTCCATCTCTTTTTCCCAGTGAACTGGCCTCCTTCTTCCCTGAGAAAATTTAAACCACCAGGTGTGATATCCCTAAAATCTTCCCTGCTCCTCTCCATCCCCCCCTTCTTCCTGCCCCTTCTTCAACACTCCCTTTTTTTCCAGCAATATCTCAAGAGGAGGTCTCCTGCCTTCTCTCCACTGCCTTCTTTCAAATTCGACACCCTCCAACTACACACCCGACTCCAACCCTTTGCAACTGTCAAAGCACTTACCTGGGAGTAAGACAAGCTGGCTTCTAATGCCAGCTCCACCATTTGTCTGCTATATGGTCTTGGACAATTCACTTAACTTCTCTGTGTCTCGATTTCCTCTTCTATAAAATGAGGATTAATTCATTCATGCAGAGCACTGCACTAAGCACTTGGGAAGTATGATTCAACAACATAAAAGAGACAATCCCTGCCCACAACGGGCCCACAGTCTAGAATAGGGGAGACAGATATCAAAACAAGTAAACAGGCATCAGTAGCAACATTATAAATAAATGGATTTATATATGCATAATTAATAAAATAAATAAAATTATGATTATATATATTTGCATATCTAGACAAGAGCTGTAGGGTGGGAAGGGGGGTAGATAAAAGGGAGCGAGTCAGGGTGATGGGGAGGAGAGGGGGAGCAGAAGAAAAGGGGGACTTTTTCTGGGAAGGTTTCCTGGAGGAGGTGAGCTTTCAGTAGGGGCTTGAAGGGGGGAAGTGTGCTAGTTTGGCGTATTTGAGGAAGGAGGGCTTTGCAGGCCAGAGGTAGGACGTGGGTCGACGGTGGGACCAGCGAGAACAAGGCACACTGAGAAGGTTATTTCCAGAGGAGCGGAGGGTAGGAGGAGAGAAGGGAGGTGAGGTAAGAAGGGGCAAGGTGACCGAGAGCTTTGAAGCCAATGGTGAGGAGTTTTTGCCTGATGTGGAGGTTGATAGGTAACCACTGGAGATTTTTAAGGAGGGTGGGTGACATGCCCAGAATGTTTCTCAAGAAAGTTAATCTGGGTGGTGGAGTGAAGTATAGACCGAAATGAGGAAAGACATGAAGTTGGAACACCAGAAAGGATGCTGATGCAGTAGTCCGGTCGGGATATGATGTGTGATTGTACTAACATGGAAGCAGTTTTGATGGAGAAGAAATGGCGGGTCTTGGCGATGTTGTGAAGGTGAGACCGGCAGGTTTTTATGCCAGATTGGATTTGTGGGGTGAATGAGAGATCGGGATCAAGCATGACCCTAAGGTTGTGGGCTTGTGAGATGGGAAGGATGGTAGTGCCATCCACAGTGATGGGAATGTCAGGTAGAGGACACGGTTTGGGAGGGAAGATAAGGAACTCAGTCTTGGACGTGTTGAGCTTTAGGTGGCTGGAGGACATCCAGGTGGGGATGTCCCTAAGGCAGGAGGAGAAGTACCGTGCTCTGCACACTGTAAGCGCTCAATAAATACGATTGAATGAATGAATGAATGCGAGCTTGGAGGGAGGGAGAGAGAACAGGTGAGGAGTTGTAGATTTGAGTATCATCCGCGTAGAGATGATTATTGAAGCCGTAGGAACGAAGAGTTCACCAAAGGACTGAGTATAGATAGAGAACAGAAAGGGAGCAAGAACTGATCCTTGAGGAACCCATACAGATAGGGGATGGATCAAATACTACTCCCTCTTTCTTAGATAGTAAGCTCTCATTGGAACAGAGAGCTTGTCCAATCTGAATATTTTGTATCTACTCCAGCATTTAGTAAAATGCTGGCATATAGTAAACGCTAAACACCATAAAAAACCACAAAACATTCCCCGAAAGTCTGATCACAGCCTTCTCAAAGTTGGAAAAGTTATTCCCGGACTCTCTTACCCTCCCTTTTTGAAAGAGCTCTGTGTGTTGGGTCTGTGGTTCTTCATCCCGGTGACCTCGGTTACGGAGGTTTAGAAAAGGATCCACTCTTGCAGCTCCTTAAATCATCCTGCGGTGTGTACCCCCTAACCTCAGTATCACCGGAAGAGTCCTGGAGTTGGCTGGGAGTGTCAAGGTCTTGGCCACCTCCTGAAAGCAGAACTGCCTGAAGCAGAAGAAATCAGAGCAGAGAGGGTGTGAAAGACGTTTGTCCAGGGAGACCAGGAGTTTGGGGCCAGAAGATGCATTGTTATAGTGTGGTTACTCCAGGTAATAACTCAAGGTTGGGAGGTCAACAAGGTGGCTGATACAGCAATCCAGGTGGGATAGAATGAGTGATTGCATTAACGTGGTAGAAGTTTGGGTGGAGAGAAAAAGGTGGGTCTTAGCAGTGTTGTGAAGGTGGGACCAACAGGATTTAGTGATGGATTGAATATACAGGTCGAATGAGAGAGAGGAGTCAGGGATAACACCAGGATTACGGGCTGATGAGGCAGGAAGGATGGTGGTGCTGTCTACAATGATCGGAAAATCACAGGGAGGACAGGGTTTGGGTGGGAAGATAAGGAGTTCAGTTTTGGTCTTGTTTGGCTTGCGGTGACAGGAGGACATACAAGTAGAGATGTCTTGAAGGCAAGGGGAAATACGAGCCTGAAGAGAGGGAGAGAGATCAGGGCTGGAGGTGTAGATTTGGGCATCATCCGCATAGAGGTAGTAGTTGAAGCCATAGGAGCAAATGATCTCTCCAAAAGAGTGGGTGTAGATGGAGAATAGAGGAAGAACCAGCTCTGGACCTTGAGCCTGACCCTCAGTTAGGGTGTGGGAATCAGGTGAGGATACTGAAGACGGGACTGAGGGGAGTTTCCCCTTGGTGGATCCAGGAAACAATCCTGGCCTGCTAGCTTGACCCGGCCAGGGTCAAGTTGCCTCCAGTCACCAGTCAGTTTATTCCCTGGCAGGTTGAGTGACATCATTTTTCTCACAAAATCGGGAACTTCCATACGTGGCTTATATGTACTGCTGTTATTCACATTCATTTGTTGAATTAGTGAAGCAGCATGTCCTAATGGATAGAGAAAGGATCTAGGATTCAGAAGGACCTGGGTGGCTTTGCTACTTGTCCACTGTGTGACCTTGGGAAAGTCACTTCACTTCTCTGGGCCTCAGCTTCCTCAATCTGTAAAATGTGGAATATGACTGTGAGCCTTATGTGGGGCAAGGACTGTGTCCAACCTGGTTAGCTTACAGCTAAGTCAGCACTTAGAACAGTGCCTGGCACATATTACACACTTTATAAACACCATAAAAATTACTGAATGCTTTTATGGGTGGCATCAGATCTGGTCTGAATCTGCTCTGGGTCCTTAGTAATGAACAGATTGAAAATGAAAATATAATACTAATCATTATGGTGCTTGTTAAGTGCTATGTGCCAAGCACTGTTCTGAGTGCTGAGGTAGATACAAGATATTCAGGTTTGACACAGTGTCTGTCCCACAGAGAGAAAGAGAGAGAGAGTAGGAGAGAGACTTCCCCGGTTCCTGGGCTGGATGATGGGTGAATAAGAGAGATCAACTTCTATTTCCTCATCTATTACCCGCTTAGGCAATTTAGGGAAGCACCATGAACTAGTGGAAATACCCCGAGTTGGGATTCAGAAGATTGGTTTTTAATCCCAAGTTCACTACTTACCTGCTATCTGGCCTTGAATAATTCACTTAACTTCTCTATGCCTCCGTTTCCTCATTGATAGACTAGAGATCAAATCTTACTCCCCCTTCTTAGAAGGTGAGCTCTCATAGGGGCAAGGAGTATTCACTCAATCGTCTTTATTGAGCGCTTGCTGTGTGCAGAGCACTGTAAAAAGTGCTTGGGAAGTACAGGTTGGTAACATATAGAGACGGTCCCTACCCAATAGCGGGCTCACAGTCTAGAAGGGGGAGACAGACAAGAAAACAAAACATATTAACAAAATAAAATAAATAGAATAGTAAATATGTACAAGTAAAATAAATAGAGTAATAAATCCGTACAAACATATATACAGGTGCTGTGGGGAGGGGAAGGAGGTATGGCGGGGGGGGATGGGGAGGGGGAGGAGGGGGCTCAGTCTGGGAAGACCTCCTGGAGGAGGTGAGCTCTCAGTAGGGCTTTGAAGGGAGGAAGAGAGTTAGCTTGGCAGATGTGTGGAGGGAGGACACTCCAGGCCAAGGGGAGGACGTGGGCCAGGGGTCGACGGCAGGACAGGCGAGAATGAGGCACAGTGAGGAGGGTAGCGGCAGAGGAGCAGAGGGTGTGGGCTGGGCTGTAGAAGAAAAGAAAGGAGGTGAGGTAGGAGGGGGCGAGGTGATGGAGAGCCTTGAAGACGAGAGTGAGGAGTTTTTGCCTGATGCGTAGCCACTGGAGATTTTTGAGGAGGGGAGTAACATGCCCAGAGCGTTTCTGCACAAAGATGATCCGGGCATTCATTCATTCATTCATTCATTCATTCATTCAATCGTATGTATTGAGCTCTTACTGTGTGCAGAGCACTGTACTAAGTGCTTGGGAAGAACAAGTTGGCAACATATGGAGACGGTCCCTACACAACAGCGGGCTTACAGTCTAGAAGGGGGAGACAGACAAAAACCAAAACATATTAACAAAATGAAATAAATAGAATAATAAATACGTACAAGTAAAATGAATAGAGTAATAAATCTGTACAAACATATATACAGGTGCTGTGGGGAGGGGAAGGAGGTAAGGCGGGTGGGTGGGGAGGGGGAGGAGGGCGAGTGGAAGGAGGGGGCTCAGTCTGGGAAGATCTCCTGGAGGAGATGAGCTCTCAGTAGGGCTTTGAAGGGAGGAAGAAAGCTAGCTTGGTGGATGTGTGGAGGGAGGGCATTCCAGGCCAGGGGGAGGACGTGGGCCGGGGGTTGACGGCGGGACAGGCAAGAACGAGGCACAGTGAGGAGATTAGCGACAGAGGAGCAGAGGGTGCGGGCTGGGCTGTAGAAGGAGAGAAGGGAAGTGAGGTAGAAGGGGGCAAGGTGATGGAGAGCCTTGAAGCCGAGGGTGAGGAGTTTTTGCCTGATGCGTAGGTTGATTGGTAGCTACTGGAGATTTTTGAGGAGGGGAATAGCATGTCCAGAGTGGTTCTGCACAAATATGATCCGGGCAGCAGTGTGAAGTATATATTGAAGTGGGGAGAGACAGGAGGATGGGAGATCAGAGAGGAGGCTGATGCTGTAGTCCAGACGTGATAGGAAGAGAGCTTGAACGAGCAGGTTAGCAGTTTGGATGGAGAAGAAAGGGCGGATCTTGGCAATGTTGCGGAGGTGAGACCGGCAGGTTTTGATGACAGATTGGATGTGAGGGGTGAACGAGAGAGCAGAGTCGAGGATGACACCAAGGTTGCGGGCTTGTGAGACGGGAAGGATGGTAGTGCCGGCTACAGTGATGGGAAAGTCAGGGAGAGGGCAGGGTTTGAGAGGGAAGATAAGGAGTTCAGTCTTGGACATACTGAGTTTTAGATGGCGGGCAGACATCCAGATGGAGATGTATTGAAGGCAGGAGGAGACACGAGCCTGAAGGGAGGGAGAGAGAGCAGGGGCAGAGATGTAGATTTGGGTGTTGGCGTAGAGATGATAGTTGAAGCCATGGTAGTGAATGAGTTCACCAAGGGAGTGAGTGTCGATAGAGAACAGAAGGGGACCAAGAACTGACCCTTGAGGAACCCCTACAGTAAGGGGATCAGATGGTGAGGAGGAGCCCGCAAAGGAGACTGAGAATGAACGGCCGGAGAGACAAGGGGAGAACCAGGAGAGGAAGGAGTCTGTGAAGCCAAGGTTGGATAGCGTGTTGAGGGGAAGGGGGTGGTCCACGGTGTCGAAGGCAGTTGAGAGTTCGAGAAGGATTACGATAGAGTAGGAGCCGTTGGAAATGACAAGAAGGAGGTCATTGGTGACCCTCGAGAGGGCAATTTCGGTAAAGTGTGGGGGACAGAAGGCAGATTGGATGGGGTCAAGGAGAGAGTTGGTGTTGAGGAATTCGAGCCCACATAGGGCTCACAGACTGGTGGGTGAGATAGAAAAGGTATTTAATCGTCATTTTACAGATGAGTAAACAGGCACAGAGGGGCCAAGTGTTTTGTGCAGGGGCAATCAATTCACCAATTGAACAGGGTCACCTAGCAGATAGAGGGTGGAGTGAAGATTAGGAACCAGCTCCTTCTGATTCAAGACCCAGTTCCTATCCCCTAAGTCTCACTGTTTCTTTGATCCTAGCACCAGAAATATTTATTGAGCATTTGCAATACCAGCACTGAAACAGGAGTTAAGGAACCCTTGTACTACATGCATCCCTTCCCACAGGAGACTCACACTGAAAAGGTTTGGGTGGGTCGACTAGAAAGATCCAATTCAAAACTTAAGTCTAGGTTGCATGCTCATTTCCATAGAGGAGGGTTTAATCCTGTAAAAGCCCCAAGCTCAATTTCCCGACGTTTTCCTAAGCTCAATTTGGGATCCAAGGCCACCAAACCTTCTGCCCTCGAACTCAATCTATCAATCAATTGCATTTATTGAGTAATTACTGTGTGAAGGGCACTGTACCAAGCAATTAGGAGAGTACAACACAACAGACATTTTCCCTGCCTAGAGTGAGAACTCATCTTCTGAAGTCAAGCTAGAGGCAGATGGGAGTAACATCATCAAGGAAGACCTGGGCACTGTGCTGTGTGTCCAAGTGCCCATCTTTCCACCCATCAATATCCTCCCTCCAAGTCTGAGAGTTTCTTATCCTGCCCAACACAGTGAGTCCAACCACGGTTCTAGGGCCCATGTCTATAGCAGCCGAATGATTTTTTTTAATGCTGCATTGGACTTTCCCTAGCTCTTAGCGCAGTGTTCTGCACCCAATAAGCGCTCAGTAAATACAATTGAATAAATGAAGTGGCTCAGCCTGAAGAATTCTGGGTAAAGTGGTCAGGGGTAGGGGATTGGGGTGAAGGGGTGCATCCATAAGAGGGATAAGGGGCAGTGTCCCCAGAGTCTGGTAGTTGTTGTAAATATCTTTAAGCTTTACTTTCCAATAAAGTAGAAGTTCCTTGTGGGCCAGAATCGTGTCATTCCATTATTATGTACTTCCCAAGAGCCTTGTATAGTGTACTTTTCAATAGCTTCGTAGTAATAATAATTGTGCTTTCATTCATCATTCACTACAGACCAAGAACTGTAGCAAGCCCTGGGGTAGATACACGATAATTAGCCGCAATCCCACAAGGGGGCTCACATCCTAAGTGGGAGGGAGAATAGATAATCAATATTCAGTCAATCAGTACTAAGTACTGAGCACTTAATTTTGACAAAGCACTGCCCTAAGCATTTGGGAGCATACAGTCACGATGGTAGGCATGGTGCATAGCTCACAATGCTGCTTTACAGCTGAGAAACCTGAAGAACAGAGAAGTTAAGTGACTTGTCCAAGGTTATGTAACACCAAGGGACAGAGCCAGGATGATAATCCAGGTCCCCTGACTGCCAGGCCTGTGTTCCTTCCAAAGGCCATACTGCTTCTCGATAAGAGATCTGGCACCTCTTAACAAGGAACTTTACTGTCTGAGAAATCAGGAGGGATGTAGAACCAGAGCCTGTCTCGAATCGGGAAGAGAAACCACAGATGATATACTCCATCCTATCCTGCCTGTTTCCATTCATTTTGCTCACGGGTCTGTGGTCCGGGACTCGTGGCTCAGAGCTCAGGTCAAGTTCAGCCCACTTTGGCCTGCAGTGGGACTGTGCTCTGAGCCTCTGTTCAGGCCCCTCCTCTCACTGTGACAGGAAGTTCTACCTTCCTGAGGAAGCAGGAAGAGGCTGTGGGTCAGAGAGAGGAGGGAGCATAGTTGACCAGGGAGAGAGAGGACTTGGCTGGCCAGGGTGAGGGGAAGGCCTGCCTCAGGGATGAATCTGGTCCTGCAGGCTACAGATGGGCACCAGGAAGCAACTCTGCTTGAAAACCATTTTGGCCTTCAACCTGGGTTGTGTCTGAGCAGCAAATATGTCCCAGGCCATAGCTTTTCCGACACTGGTCCAACCTTGCCTGTTCCCAGCAATCATCCAGGAATTGCTAGGTTAATGTTTGTAGACGGGGCAGCCTAGAGCTGACGGATGCAGTTTGGGAGGTCAGTTTAGGGGAGGGAAGGTCGGGATCACTCTCCCCCTGGACTGTGGGCTCTCTTGTTAGAGAAAATGCAAGAAAGCTTGAGCCCCTTTCCCAAGTATTGACACTGGGGTAATGTCTGTACTGGTACCAGGTACACTTATTGTGGGAAGCAGGGTGACCCCACAGTTTAGGTCAGGATGTGGGGAGTGACCTCTCAGATGGCTGTCCTGTCTAGCCACCGCGGCCTCTGCTGTAGGGACCAGAGAAATGGAGTATGCAATGCTCAGGTTCACTCCCTGACACTTTATGACCCAATCACCTCTTCCAGCCTCCTGCCTGATGTCACCCTGCTGACCTTACTGTAACAACAGTCTCTATCCCCATTTTATAGATGAGGTAACCGAGGTACAGAGAAGTTAAGTGACTTGCCCAAAGTCATACAGCTGGTAAGTGGCAGAGCTGGGATTAGAACCCACGACTTCTGACTTTCAAGCCCCTGATCTTTCCACGAGGCCACACTGCTCCCCCTCTCTTGACTCCACAGCCCCCTTCAGTTATCACCCCATCTCCCTCCTACCCGTCCTTTCCAAACTCCTTGAGTGAATCATTGAGCCTCTAAATCCTCTCCTCCAACACTCTCCTGCACCCCCTCCAATCTGTCTTCTGCCCCCTTCACTCCACTTAAACCGCTCTCTCGAAGGGGTCCCTCTATGTTCAGTTTTTGGTCACCTTTTATTCTCCATCTACACTCAATCTTTTGGAGAACTCATTCGCTTCCACAGCTTCAACTATCATCTCTATGCAGATGACACCCAATCTATATCTCCTCCCCTGTTCTCTCTCCCTCCCTCAGGCTCACATCGCCTCCTGCCTTTAGGACACCTCTACTTGGATGTCCTGCCACCACCTCAAACTCAACATGTCCAAGACAGAGCTCCTTATCTTCCCTCCCAAATCCTGTCCTCTCCCAAACTTTCTCATCACTGTAGATGGCACAACTATCTTTCATGTCTCACAAGCCCATAAACTTGCTGTTATCCTTGACTCTGCTCTCTCATTCATCCCACATATCCAGTCCATCACCAAATTCTACCGGTCTCACTTTCACAACATAGCGAAGATCTACCCTTTTCTTTCCATCCAAACCCCTACTACATTAGTACAGTCACTCGTCTCCTGACTGGATTACTGCATCAGCAAACTTTTTGACCGCCAAACCTCCTGCCTCTCCCCATTTCAGTCCGTACTTCACCCCGCTGCCAGGATTATCTTTCTACAGAAACATTCTGGGCATGTCACCACCCCCAACCTCAAAAATCCCCAGTGGTTGCCTATCAACCTCCTTATCAAACAAAAACTCCTCATTATTGGCTTCCAAGCTCTCCATCCCCTTGTTCCTTGCCCCTTCTTAACTCACCTCCCTTCTTTCATTCTACATTCCAGCCCCCACACTCCACTCCTCTGGTGCTAACCTTCTCACTGTGCCCCGATCTCACTTGTCCCGCCATCGACCCCTGGCCCATGTCCTACCTTTGGCCTGGAATGCCCTCCCTCCTCTAATTCTTGAAACAATCACTCTTCCCCCTCTCTTCAAAGCCCTACTGTAGGTGCACCTCCTCCAAGAGACCTTCCTAGACTAAGTCCCCTTTTCCTTGGCTCCCCCTCCTTTCTGTGTCACCTCAACTTGCTCCTTTTGCTCTTCCCTCCTTCCCGCCCCACAACACAAATGTATAAATGCATATATCTATAATTCTATTTATTTGTATTGATGCCTGTTTACTTGTTTTGATGTCTGTCTCCCCACCTATAGACTGTAAGCCTGATGTGTGTAGAGACTGTCTCTCGTTATTGCTGAATTGTACTTTCCAAGCATTTAGTACAGCGCTCTGCACACAGTAAGCACTCAATATATACGATTGAATAAAGGAATTAATGAATGTGTTTTATTATAATTTTCCAAATAATCACTCATATTGTTGCAGAATATACCAGTTTTTTAATTGTCTTAATGTGAGAACTTTAATTTCATAATCCAAGGAAACAAGCAATTTTCAAAATAGATTGATTTGCTGGATAACAGTAATCCTGCTTCAAACTGGTTACTGCTCAAAATTGGTTCCATGAAATTAGTGTTAAGCAAAAGACTGCTACAGAAATATAGTTTTCCAGAGAGAAAGTTCATGTAAAAATGTTTTAATGTGCTCCCAAGATCCAAAAATTAAACCATATTGATACAAATGATAAAACGCAGAGATAAAAACACAACTTGACAAGGTAGCACTGTATATATGTACCAGTAATAAAGGATGTTGTTATGTTTTTAATGTGAACATTGGTATGTACTTTTCAGAGTGATATTCCCATTCAGCAAAAAGACACCTTGTGTTAACTTGCTAGAGATCTGTTATGAAATCTTCCCTTATCTACTTGAAATAAAATGAAATCACTCCATTTAGTTCAGTCAAAATACCTCAAAAGTTTAGGAGGAGAGGAATGGAGGTATTAAAGATGAAGACTCTGTAGCAGTTATTTCAGCGAGAACTTGCTGTAAGAAATACCAGCACTAAAAATCAATAGTCCATTGCAAAAGAGTGCCAAATGAATAATTTCATAATGGGGTGACTGGGCAGTGAATCATGTGCGATAGTTCAATTTCCAGTGAAGCGTGAGTCATAACTAAAGCTTGAAAACTCTACAGCATATACAGTAGATTTGTATCAAACAACTAATTTGACAATCTGAATATTGGTAATAATGAGAAAGTGATATTAAATTTTTACAGGTGTTAACAAAAACAAGCCCTGTACCTGATTTGTTCATATGCCTGTTTTGAGACAGACAGAGGTAAGAGAAACTGACCTCCATATGTTCCCCCAAAAAGGGAAGCATAAAATTGCCCAGATCCACACAAACATAAGGCTATCATATTTTACCAGATTATACCCTTATACTAGATTATTTAATTTCCTTTGGTTCAGAGTAAATCTCTGCTTCTATGACAATTTATAAATCTAAATGTAGACAGCTAACTTAACTAGTCATCTCAAGAAAGGAGAATCATAAACTGATGGTAGCATAGCTATGAAATACATATAAAGGAAAAACTGTCGTAGTCTGGTGGTTCAGAACTTTTTCCTACAATTTATTTCAAAACGTCTTGGGAAAGGAGAACAAAATATAATGAAAAAATCCATTATCCACACATGTTATCAGAACCAACTGATTATCCAAACCAAAAGTAGATATTTGAGAATAATAACGTTATAAATTAACCCTGTTTACCAAGCAAAACTGTCTATTTAACCCAAAAGGTCAAAATACAATTTTGCTTAGTTACTTGAATTTTCAATAATTCGACTTGGCCTTAGTTTAAGTTAGTTTTCACGACTGATATTCTGTCAATTAGGATACTCCTACTTGTCTAGGTGTGGATTTTGAACCCACATATTGAAACTCTGTGCATCTAATGTTCACAAGCATCCAAAATCCACCTTCCAATCAAGAAGTGTAACTAGGTATGTATTTTTATTTCCCACTCTTTCAAGTATGTACTATAAAATGTTATGATAAACAATAAGTGCTATGTTTCACACAGAAAATTTGTCTATAGTCACACTTTTAAACAATTAGTTCCCCGAACCCCAGTTCTATTTCTGGACATTTGCTTTCCTCATGACACCTTTTGAACATTGGTTGTCCCTTATCCAGACTGTTCCAACTATTGCCTTTTGCTCTTCCTTTATCATCTTTTCCCCTTTCCCCCTTTCCTCTTTCCTCTCCATTTTCTTCTTCCTTTCTCTCTTCTCTTATTATAATATGGTATATTCAGACAACAACCTGTGATCCTTATACCTAAAATCTATAAAAATCCTAATTCCACAGATTGCTTGATTCCCCAGAATTCCAAAAACTCCTCATCCTTGGCTTCAAGGCTCTCCATCACCTCGCCCCCTCCTACCTCACCTCTCCCTTCTCTCCTTCTACAGCCCAGCCCACACCCTCCGCTCCTCCGCCACTAACCTCCTCGCCATGCCTCGTTCTCGCCTGTCCCGCCATTGACCCCCGGCCCACGTCATCCCCCTGGCCTGGAATGCCCTCCCTCTGCACATCGCCAAGCTAGCTCTCTTCCTCCCTTCAAAGCCCTACTGAGAGCTCACCTCCTCCAGGAGGCCTTCCCAGACTGAGCCCCCTCCTTCATCTCCCCCTCCCCCCTCCTAATCCCCCCTGCCTTACCTCCTTCCCCTCCCCACACCACCTGCATATATGTATATACGTTTGTACGTATTTATTACTCTATTTATTTTCTTTGTACATATTTATTCTATTTATTTTATTTTGTTAATATGTTTTGTCTTGTTGTCTGTCGCCCCCTTCTAGACTGTGAGCCCACTGTTGGGTAGGGACTGTCTCTATATGTTGCCAACTCATACTTCCCAAGCGCTTAGTACAGTGCTCTGCACACAGTAAGCGCTCAATAAATACGATTGATTGATTGATTGACTGATGTTGCCAACTTGTACTTCCCAAGCGCTTAGTACAGTGCTCTGCACACAGTAAGCACTCAATAAATACGACTGAATGAATGAATGAATGAATGAACGAATGCAGTAAACAGTTCCATTACCAAACTCAGATTTATTCTACTAATAAGATCTGGGTATTTTCATTCATTCATTCAATTGTATTTACTGAGTGCTTACTGTGTGCAGAGCACTGTACTAACAGCTTGGGAAGTACAAGTTGGCAACAAAGAGAGACAGTGCCTACCCAATAGTGGGCTTACAGTAACTGATGTTGACCAATTTTTTTTTTAACACCAGGAAGACCCCTTGTGTATCACTGGATCGTTGGATCATTATGACGATTTACATTTTTGTAGAGCTGAAAAATCCTTTCCCTGATTAATCTATTTTATTCATTAATTAGAAATGGAAATTCCAATCAGGATTCTGAGTTTGAATATGTTTATTTGTCAAACAAATGAATTGAAAACATGTTTAGGTTTATGCAACTTTTCCTTGTGTTCACAATGAATTAGTTCAAAAGTATAAGAATCAGGCCTTCAAGTAATTTATGTTGCTCAAGTTTTCTTTTGTCCCTTGAAATATGTATTGGTCCTGATTGCAAATTCTTTGGATCCAATATTGTTCGATTGTAAATTCTTTGGATCCAATATTGTTCTGTAGGCTCAAGTTCATTTTTCTCTTATTTTATATTCCTTATTTTATGTTTAAGGATGATTATTAAAAATACCTAGAAATTGACTGTTATGCATGGTAATTATCACAATTCTAGTGTTCCTTGAAGAGGTGCACGTGCAACGCATTGTAACTGAAATGGTCAATGCTTCATTAATTTGGAAATAATTTCAAGTGAGTTTTGCTGCCTACACACCTGCAGCCGAGGAGTTAGTTTGTGGTAGGTGTGACTTTCAGTTTTGAAACACAATACAAATTTTATATTATAATATAGACAGATTGGTTTCCCTCAAGTGAACACTCTATAATAAAGAAGGAGAAAAAGAATTTTATTCTTTATTGAGTTTTTCCCTGGCTTTGTTTTAAGCATTTCCAAGTAGGAGAGCAGACAAAAACAGAGAACAGAAATTCAGAGAAGCTGAAAGTTGGAGTCAGAGACAGCAGTGTGATAGCAACAAATCATATCTTTAAAGAAATATTGTTAAATGGGATTTTTCACAATGAGGTGTTCTTCCTTAGTTTCACTGGTTTCTTTTAAAGCCCTCTACCTAGAAGCCTCAAGATGCCCTTGTGAATTTTAAAACACATTTGGAAACTGTTAGATTTGTAAAATTGGGAGCTTATTAGGTCATAGGAAACATAATTAGAAAATAACAAATCTACCTGAGTCCTATCGTGCATCTTCTCTTGGGCGACCATTTCAGGAAATGGAAAATGCACAACTTTCATCAACCCTGGCACAGGCTGGGTCCCAGGAAGCAATCTGAGGGCAAACTCCCTCTGAAGCTAATACTTCCTTCCCACTGCATCCAGATATTGTATTGGGTTGTTGCTGTGTTTAGAATTGGAGTATTCATAAACATTGTATTATGAAAGAGAGCATTTTTGAGCAGTTTCTCATTTTTATGAACAGTATTTAATATTTTTGCTAACTATTGCATTCCACTTTTTCCCATCCTTTCACTTTTATCTCCCAGGTCCTTAAACCAGTATCTTCTCCATTTTCTACCTTTCGAACCTGTCTCCCAATCACCAAAATATTATTTTAGGTCATATCTCACCCATTAATATTCCTAGAATCCTTCCAAAAATATTAATCTGCATTTTCTCATAGTTCACTTCCAAATGTCATATATACCTATCCAGCCCTGGATTCTAATCCAGATTCTTCCACTTGCCCACTGCATGACCTTGGACAAGTCACCTAACTTATCTGTGCCACAGTTACATCATCTGTAAAATGTGGGACAATGGACTGTGTTCCACCTGATTAACCTGTAACTACTCCAGGATTTAGTTCAGTGTCTGGAAAATAATGAGCACTTAAATACCATAAAAAAACCCTGAACCTTCAAACTATTTTATTTTTTTCCTGTACCAGTGGCAGAATATTAACCTGTTCTACATACAGGATACAATTTGCAGTTGGCTCTTATACTTACCCTATTATTAGCTTTGCTAAACAGTGAGAAACAGGATATGTGGGTTCTAGTCCTGGTTCTGTCTGTAACTAGCTAATATGAACAAAGACCATACAAACATCTCCTCCCTATCTACCTACTTGCTAGCTACTCTCTATGCCCCAGTGGGAACAGAACTGGTAGGGATGGTGAATGTGAGTAGTGCAGCACGAGCCATTCGACTCCATATTCAATTCCTTTGCAAAGGTCCTCAGTCCTGTAGTATCAGGACTGAAGCTTAATCACATTTTCTGATTGGAAACTCAGCATGGCATAGTGGATAGAGCATGGGTTTGGGAGTCAGAAGCTCGTGGGCTCTAATCTTGGCTCCTCCACTTTTCTGCTGTGTGACCTTGGGCAAGTCAATTCGCTTCTCTGTGCCTCAGTTACCTCATCTGAAAAATGACATTTGAGACTGTGATCCTCATGTGGGGCCAGGACTGTGTAAACCCAATTTGCTTTTGTCCAACCCAGCGCTTAGTACAGTGCCTTGTATGTAGTAACAAATGTCATATTATTATCATTATTATTAGTAGTAGTAATAATAATAATAAATGTCATTAATTTATTGGTTAGGGCTTCTATGGGGCATGGTCAGAAGTACTAAGTTTAAAGGGTAGAAAAAGGCAGGAAAGGAAGAGACACAGAGAGAAGAGACAGATGATAGAGACACATACATGGAAGTATACATCCACTCTCCTCAGCCATGCACTATTCCTTTTACTGTCTCTCTGTCCCACATACCATCACACACTCTCCTTCACGAAAACAAGCTTCTATTTGCTCATTCAGTTGTAGCCACATATTCTCTCTCATACTCATACTTCATTCATTCATTCATTCATTCATTCAATTGTATTTATTGAGCACTTACTGTGTGCAGAGCACTGTACTAAGCGCTTGGAAAGTATAATTCAGCAATGGAGACAATCCCTACCCAACAACTGGCTCACAGTATAGAAACAGAATGCCTTACCTTCCCACCCAAATCCTGTCTTCCCCATGACTTTCCCATGACTGAAGACAGGACCACTGTCCTCCCTGTCTCACAAACTTGGTGTTATCTCTCATTCAATCCACATATTAAATTTGTTACCAAATCATGTTGGTTCTACCACCATAGCATCACAAAATCCACCCTTTCCTCCCTCCATACTGCTATCCAATTAATCCAAGCATTTATCCTAGCCCACCTTGATTACTGTATCAGCCTCCCTGATGACCTCCTAGCCTTCTGTCTCTCCCCACTCCAGTCCATACTTTATTCTGCTGACAAGATCAGTTTTAGTTTTCACAAAACTGCTCAGTTCATGTTTCCTCCCTCAAGAACCTCCAGTAGTTGCCCATTCACCCCTGCACCAAACAGAAACTCCTTACCATAGGCTTTAAAGCTTTCAATCACCTTGCTCCGTCCTACCTTACCTTGCTACTCTCCTACAACCTAGCCCACACACTTCAATCCTCTCATGCTAACCTACTCACCGTGACTCAGTTTCATCTATTTCGCTGCTGACCTCTCGCTCACATCCTCCTACTGTCCTGGAACGTCCACCTTCTTTATATCCCACAGACAATTACTCTTCTCACCTTCAAAGCCTAACTGAAGACGCACGTCCGCCAAGAGACCTTCCCTGACTAAGCCCGCATTTCCTCTTCTCCTACTCCCTTCTGTATCATTCTTATTTGCTCCCTTTATTTTCCCCGCCCCTGCAAACCAGATGCAAAGAACTAATGTACATATTATCTGTACATATTAACTTACATTAATACAAGTACTTATCTTATACCTTCTTAATCTCCTTATCACCCTCCCTGTGTGTTGTCTCTTCCCACTTCAATCCATACTACACTCTGCTGCCTGGATCATTTTCCTTCAAAGAAATTCAGCTAATACTTCCTCACTCCTCAAAAAACTCCAGTGGTTGCCCATTCACCTCCACATCAAATAAAAACTCTTCACCATTGGCTTTAAAGCATTCAATCACCTCACTCCCTCCCATCTCACTTCATTACTCTCCTACTACAATTCAGGCTACATACTCTCTTCCTCTAATATTAACCTTTCCACTTTACCTCCATCTAGTCTGTCTCACCACCGACCCCTCACCCATATCCTGCCTCTGGCCTGGAATGCCCTTCCTCCTCATATCAGACAGATAATTTCCCTCACCAACTTCAAAGCCTCCAAGAAACCTTCTCTGACTAAGCCCTCCTCTCCTCTTCTCCCACTCTCTTCTGTGTCACCCTGACTTGCTCCCTTCATTCATCCTCCCTCCCAGCCCCCACAGCACATATGTACAGATCTGTAAATTATTTATTTATATATATAAACTGTGCCTCGTTCTCCCCCATCCCACTGTTGACCCCCAGCCCACGTCCTCCCCCTGGCCTGGAATGCTCTCCTTTCTCACATCGGCCAAGCTAGCTCTCTTCCTCCCTTCAAAGCCTTACTGAGAGCTCACCTCCTCCAGGAGGTCTTCCCAGACTGTGCCCCCTCCTTTCTCTCTCCTACTCCCCCTCCCCATCCCCCCTGTCTTACCTCTTTCCCATCCCCACAGCACCTGTATATATGTATATATATTTGCATATATTTATTACTCTATTTATTTATTTTACTTGTACATGTTTATTCTACTTATTTTACTTGGTTGATATGTTTTGTTTTGTTGTCTGTCTCCCCCTTCTAGACTGTAAGCCCGCTGTTGGGTAGGGACCATCTCTATATGTTGCAAACTTGTACTTCCCAAGCGCTTAGTACAATGCTCTGCACACAGTAAGCGCTCAATAAATACAATTGAGTGAATGAATGAATGAATATATTAATGTTTGTCTCCTCTTCTAGACTGTAAGTTCATGTGGGCAGGAAATGTGTCTGTTGTATTGTCCTCTCCCAAGCACCTAGTACAGTGCTTTGTACACAGTAAACACTAAAAAAAATGATTTAATGAATTAATATTTGCAATTAATTCATTTATATATTAATGTCTGTCTCCCCTTTTAGACTACAGGCTCACTGTGAGCAGGGAATGTGTTATATTGTTATATTGTATTCTCTTTAGTGCTTAGTACAGTGCTTTTTATAAAATAGAGAAGCATCATGGCTCAATGGAAAGACCACGGGCTTTGGAGTCAGAGGTCATGGGTTCAAATCCAGGCTCTGCAAATTGTCAGCTGTGTGACTTTGGGCAAGTCACTTCACTTCTCTGTACCTCAGTGACCTCATCTGTAAAATGGGGATTAAGGCTCTGTGCCCCCGGTGGGACAACCTGATTACCTTGTAACCTCCCCAGCGCTTAGAACAGTGCATTGCACATAGTAAGTGCTTAATAAATGCCATCATCATCATTAAAATAAGTGCTTAAGAAATAAAATTGATTAATCTATTGATTGATTACCACTTTGCCTATCTGACATTTATTTCAATGTCTTTCTTCCTCACTAGCTAATAAGCTGCTTGAGAACAGGAATCATGTCTACAAACCCTATTCTACTCT